>NW_028319534.1:0-30000 GCF_062004578.1 Staurois parvus | reverse complement strand
AGCAGTAGCTGAGGCCAAACCATCCATACATCTGGCTCCTGGGGTCGGTTGAGCGGCATCCACCTTCTTCTCCTCCTCTCACACCCGAGGGATGATGCTCAGAGGAAGTATCTTGTTTTCATGCTCCAAAGCGCACCAAAAAAAAAATGAATGTCTATCACTTTTGGACCCTTAGACTCAAAATCGCACCATCCTCCACCAAGATGAATCTTCACCTTGCTGAAGTCTCGGGGGAAATATTGGTTCTTTAATCAAAACTCTGTGGAACTTCTAATGGATATGACTTTTATTTGCTATCACCATGACGAGACTTTGTGAAATACACGTTTTCACCTTCAAGAATTCATTCTTTTACTATTCTTTTTTTCTTTTTTCAAGGCTTTCAACTGTTTTGGTGACATCAGAAGGTCGTTATTCTGGTAACAATTGAAAGGACAAGAATGTCCCATTGTTTGAGGGTACAAATTGTCTCATAGAATACCTTGAAACTTTCTTCCATCTAAAAGAAAGTTTAATACACAGTTGACTCTGTTTTTATTTTTTATGTTTTGTACATTTATCAATGTAAATTCTTCAAGCATATGACCTTACTGAATTGAGAGAGGTCCTCCCTAGTAGAAACCTTCTAAGATCTTCCACAAGCAGATAAATTCACGATACTACGTGTCATGTCCCTGATAGCAGATGGAGATGACGAGGGCGGCCTTTCTTGTATCTCCTGCTCAAGCACCGCTGAAGGCCAGGTAGAGGGTGCAAAGTCAGAGGAGGAACATAAATTCCGGAGGATGTAGTTTGCAGAAATCAGAACTGGAGATGCCGACCAGAAAGAGCAACGTGCAAGCTGGTGTGTCAGGCCAGAAAAAGCAGGAGAGTCAGCAGAAGTTAAATATTTATACGTCCATAGCCAGGACTCTGAACCATTTTTGGTCAACTCTGAAATACCTGATAATGGCAATGGGCTCCCTCCTGCTTTAGTCTATGGTGGGGATCCCCAAACTTTCTAAACAAAGGACCAGCTTACTGTCCTTTAGGGGGACCACAGACTATGGCAAGTCGGAGTAGAAAATGCTCCATCATTGGTTTTAATGGGAGGAATAGTGACCCATCATTGATGTCAGTGGGAAGAATGGTGCTCCATCATTGGTACCAGTGGGAGGAATGGTGCCCCATCCTTGGTGTCAGTGGATGGAATGGTGCCCCATCCTTGGTGTCAGTGGATGAAATGGTGCCCAATTTTTAGCGTCTGTGGGAGGAATTATGCTCCATCATTGGCGTCAGTGGATGGAATGGTGCCCCATCATTGGTGACAGTGGATGGAATGGTGCCCCATCATTGGTGACAGTGGATGGAATGGTGCCCCATCCTTGGCGTCAGTGGATGGAATGGTGCCCCATCCTTGGCGTCAGTGGATGGAATGGTGCCCCATCCTTGGCGTCAGTGGATGGAATGGTGCCCCATCCTTGGCGTCAGTGGATGGAATGGTGCCCCATCCTTGGCGTCAGTGGATGGAATGGTGCCCCATCCTTGGCGTCAGTGGATGGAATGGTGCCCCATCCTTGGCGTCAGTAGGATGGAATGGTGCCCCATCCTTGGCGTCAGTAGGATGGAATGGTGCCCCATCCTTGGCGTCAGTAGGATGGAATGGTGCCCCATCCTTGGCGTCAGTGGATGGAATGGTGCCCCATCCTTGGCGTCAGTGGATGGAATGGTGCCCCATCCTTGGCGTCAGTGGATGGAATGGTGCCCCATCCTTGGCGTCAGTGGATGGAATGGTGCCCCATCATTGGCGACAGTGGATGGAATGGTGCCCCATCCTTGGCGTCAGTAGGATGGAATGGTGCCCCATCCTTGGCGTCAGTAGGATGGAATGGTGCCCCATCCTTGGCGTCAGTAGGATGGAATGGTGCCCCATCCTTGGCGTCAGTAGGATGGAATGGTGCCCCATCCTTGGCGTCAGTAGGATGGAATGGTGCCCCATCCTTGGCGTCAGTGGATGGAATGGTGCCCCATCCTTGGCGTCAGTGGATGGAATGGTGCCCCATCCTTGGCGTCAGTGGATGGAATGGTGCCCCATCCTTGGCGTCAGTGGATGGAATGGTGCCCCATCCTTGGTGTCAGTGGATGGAATGGTGCCCCATCCTTGGCGTCAGTAGGAGGAATGGAGCCCCATCTTTGGCGTCAGTGGATGGAATGGTGCCCCATCCTTGGCGTCAGTAGGATGGAATGGTGCCCCATCCTTGGCGTCAGTAGGATGGAATGGTGCCCCATCCTTGGCGTCAGTAGGATGGAATGGTGCCCCATCCTTGGCGTCAGTGGATGGAATGGTGCCCCATCCTTGGCGTCAGTGGATGGAATGGTGCCCCATCCTTGGCGTCAGTGGATGGAATGGTGCCCCATCCTTGGCGTCAGTGGATGGAATGGTGCCCCATCCTTGGCGTCAGTGGATGGAATGGTGCCCCATCCTTGGCGTCAGTGGATGGAATGGTGCCCCATCCTTGGCGTCAGTGGATGGAATGGTGCCCCATCCTTGGCGTCAGTGGATGGAATGGTGCCCCATCCTTGGCGTCAGTGGATGGAATGGTGCCCCATCCTTGGCGTCAGTGGATGGAATGGTGCCCCATCCTTGGCGTCAGTAGGAGGAATGGAGCCCCATCTTTGGCGTCAGTGGATGGAATGGTGCCCCATCCTTGGCGTCAGTAGGAGGAATGGAGCCCCATCTTTGGTGTCAATGGACGAAATGGCACCCAATTCTTGGTGTCGGGGCGGAGGAAATGTGCTCCATCATTGGTGTCAGTGGATAGAATGGTGCCTCAAGGGCCAGATGTAGACAAGCAAAGGGCCACAGTTTGAAGACCACTGGTCTATGGTGAGCCATCAGGCTGTATAGTGATCTGTGTGCAGGCAGTACTGTTGATTGTCGGTCTGTAGATCTTCTGTCCTGCAGAGGGCCAGGCTTGGTGATAAGAATCATGTCAAGTATTTTAATGGTGGATTGGTCCGGGTGTGGGGGGGTTAGGTGTAAAGGGTATCAATAAATTGGTGTTTAGGTCTCTTTTATTGGTACTATATTTTTCATCGGCTTTCTTGCGCCGCTGCGACTTGCCCTTTGTAATGCGTTTTATCTTTTTGAGCATCGTCCTGCATCTAGTGGTCTTTTATGGGACTGGAGGAGGTGGTCGCTGAGGCCTTTTGTACTGAGATGATTGTTCCCGTCCTTCTTTAGGTGAAGATTCCACCAGATGGTAAGTGTATGGTCACCTCTTTCATCTCGGTGACGGTTTTCTGAACGAGGCCTAGCGGCTCACAATCTAGCAGGCGCGAGGCGGCGATGTAGGAAACGCAAGGCGTGTGCTGTGCTGCCAGTCCATCATATGAAGAGGTTAATATTCCCCGAGCTGGAGGAGTCTACGGCAGAGGGCTCCAGCGCCTGTCACATCCATTTACCGACTCGCCTTTTCGCTTTTTCATTCAGCGCCACGCTCCCTCCCGCCGCATTCATCGGCGGCTTCTCTTAAAGTGACTCATTATTGGGAGTATCATGCTGGCGATGCGCTGCCACTCCTCATCCTTTACACTGAGCTCTTCTGTCTGCCGCAGGAACGCCGTACCCAGAGGACGTCCAATCTCCTGCCTGGGATTTCTGGATGTCTGGAGCGTGGCAGGATCGCATCCGTGCAGGATCCCAACCAACTGCGTCGTCTGCTACGCAGCCTCTAGGCTCCTCGGCTGTGTGCGCCAAATATACAGTCTGTGCTCTCCATCAGCCAATCAGATTCTGTCCTGCAAGGAAGTCAGGTCATGTGACTTGGAGGAACTTTTTTGTGGGCCAAAGTTAAAAAAAAAAAAAAAAAAAATGTTTTAATAACAAATGAATAATCAGTAGTCCCCCCCCCCCGTCTTTTAGATCAGTCCCCTCTCTTTTAGATCATCCACCCCCTCTTTTAGATCCGAGTCTCCCCCCCCCTCTTTTAGATCCGAGTCTTTCCCCCCCCTTCTTTTAGATCCGAGTCTCCCCCCCCCTTTTAGATCCGAGTCTCCCCCCCCTCTTTTAGATCCGAGTCTCCCCCCCCTCTTTTAGATCCGAGTCTCCCCCCCCTCTTTTAGATCCGAGTCCCCCCCCCCTTTTAGATCCGAGTCTCCCCCCCCCTTTTAGATCCGAGTCTCCCCCCCCCCTTTTAGATCCGAGTCTCCCCCCCCTCTTTTAGATCCGAGTCCCCCCCCCTCTTTTAGATCCGAGTCCCCCCCCCTCTTTTAGATCCGAGTCCCCCCCCCCTCTTTTAGATCCGAGTCCCCCCCCCCTCTTTTAGATCCGAGTCCCCCCCCCCTCTTTTAGATCCGAGTCCCCCCCCCCTCTTTTAGATCCGAGTCCCCCCCCCCCTCTTTTAGATCCGAGTCCCCCCCCTCTTTTAGATCCGAGTCCCCCCCCCCTCTTTTAGATCCGAGTTCCCCCCCCCTCTTTTAGATCCGAGTCCCCCCCCCTCTTTTAGATCCGAGTCCCCCCCCCTCTTTTAGATCCGAGTCCCCCCCCCTCTTTTAGATCCGAGTCCCCCCCCTCTTTTAGATCCGAGTCCCCCCCCCTCTTTTAGATCCGAGTCCCCCCCCCTCTTTTAGATCCGAGTCCCCCCCCCTCTTTTAGATCCGAGTCCCCCCCCCTCTTTTAGATCCGAGTCCCCCCCCCCTCTTTTAGATCCGAGTCCCCCCCCCCTTCTTTTAGATCCGAGTCCCCCCCCCCTTCTTTTAGATCCGAGTCTTTCCCCCCCCCCTTCTTTTAGATCCGAGTCTTTCCCCCCCCCCTTCTTTTAGATCCGAGTCTCCCCCCCCCCCCCTCTTTTAGATCCGAGTCCCCCCCTCTTTTAGATCCGAGTCCCCCCCCTCTTTTAGATCCGAGTCCCCCCCCTCTTTTAGATCCGAGTCCCCCCCCTCCTTTAGATCATTTCCCCCCCCTTTAGATCAGAGTCCCCCCCCCCCCTTAAGATTGGCATCACCCCCTTAAGATCAGCGTCCCCCCTCCCTCCCCGCCGTCATGTCAAAATTTAACTCACTTCCTGCCCTAATGTCACCCTATCAGGACCTAAAATGATGGCTATATCTGAGGAGGGAAGCGAGTGGCATTCAACTCTGTGGGGCCCCAGTAATGAACACCTGGCCAAGATCCTACCCCTCGGGGCCCTGAGGGTTAGGAACCTGCGTTTTTGCCCTGATTTTTGTAATGTGTTTCAGATGAATTTCTGGTGCTTTCTTTGGTTCCTTTCACCTGTGAAAACCAGTGCAATTTTGATGGTTTTTTTTGAGCGGACATAGTGAACGCGGAGTCCGGGGAGAGCGGACATAGTGAATGCGGGGTCCGGGGAGAGCGGACATAGTGAATGCGGGGTCCGCGGAGAGCGAATATAGAGAATGCGGGGTCCGGGGAGAGCGGACATAGTGAATGCGGGGTCCGGGGAGAGCGGATATAGAGAATGCGGGGTCCGGGGAGAGCGGATATAGAGAATGCGGGGTCCGGGGAGAGCGGACATAGTGAATGCGGGGTCCGCGGAGAGCGGATATAGCGAATGCGGGGTCCGGGGAGAGCGGACATAGTGAATGCGGGGTCCGGGGAGAGCGGACATAGTAAATGCGGGGTCCGCGGAGAGCGGATATAGAGAATGCGGGGTCCGGGGAGAGCGGATACAGTGAATGTGGGGTCCGCGGAGAGCGGATATAGCGAATGCGGTCCGGGGAGAGCGGATATAGAGAATGCGGGGTCCGGGGAGAGCGGATATAGAGAATGCGGGGTCCGGGGAGAGCGGACATAGTGAATGCGGGGTCCGCGGAGAGCGGACATAGTGAATGCGGGGTCCGGGGAGAGCGGATATAGTGAATGCGGGGTCCGGGGAGAGCGGATATAGTGAATGCGGGGTCCGGGGAGAGCGGATATAGTGAATGCGGGGTCCGGGGAGAGCGGATATAGTGAATGCGGGGTCCGGGGAGAGCGGATATAGTGAATGCGGGGTCCGGGGAGAGCGGATATAGTGACTGCGGGGTCCGGGGAGAGCGGATATAGTGACTGCGGGGTCCGGGGAGAGCGGACATAGTGAATGCGGGGTCCGCGGAGAGCGGACATAGTGAATGCGGGGTCCGGGGAGACCGGATATAGTGAGTGCGGGGTTCGGGGAGAGCGGATATAGTGAATGCGGGGTTCGGGGAGAGCGGATATAGTGACTGCGGGGTCCGGGGAGAGCGGATATAGTGACTGCGGGGTCCGGGGAGAGCGGACATAGTGAATGCGGGGTCCGCGGAGAGCGGACATAGTGAATGCGGGGTCCGGGGAGACCGGATATAGTGAGTGCGGGGTCCGGGGAGAGCGGATATAGTGAATGCGGGGTCTGGGGAGAGCGGATATAGTGACTGCGGGGTCCGCGGAGAGCGAATACAGTGAATGCGGGGTCCGGGGAGAGGGGATACAGTGAATGCGGGGTCCGGGGAGAGGGGATACAGTGAATGCGGGGTCCGGGGAGAGGGGATACAGTGAACGCGGGGTCCGCGGAGAGCGGATATAGTGAACGCGGGGTCCGGGGAGAGCGGACATAGTGAACGCGGGGTCCGGGGAGAGTGGACATAGTGAACGCGGGGTCCGGGGAGAGCGGACATAGTGAACGCGGGGTCCGGGGAGAGCGGACATAGTGAACGCGGGGTCCGGGGAGAGCGGACATAGTGAACGCGGGGCCCGGGGAGAGCGGACATAGTGAACGCGGGGCCCGGGGAGAGCGGACATAGTGAACGCGGGGCCCGGGGAGAGCGGACATAGTGAACGCGGGGCCCGGGGAGAGCGGACATAGTGAACGCGGGGCCCGGGGAGAGCGGACATAGTGAACGCGGGGCCCGGGGAGAGCGGACAGAGTGAACGCGGGGCCCGGGGAGAGCGGACAGAGTGAACGCGGGGCCCGGGGAGAGCGGATAGAGTGAACGTCGACCCTTACTCCTATTGAAAATAAATGGCTGAGATTGAGTTTTAACAATGGATCGGCAATAATCAGCAATGATAACACCCCGGTGACACCGATCCCGACCAGGGGCGGACTGACAACTCATGGGGCCCCCGGGCAATAGGGGATCATGGGGCCCCTGTGTCCTTGCCAACACTCATAAAAGCCTATAAAAAGGTACAAGGGGCATTTCATGGGGCCCCCTACTGACCCCGGGCCCTCGGGCAGTGCCCTGATCCCGACATTACAATCGTGTATCTTACAGTGAAGTCGGATCACACGCCGATTTGAGGTGCGATTTTCAGCACATCTGACTCGGACGTCTGTGCAAATCGCACCACATGTAATGCAGGCACTACTTTAGTATTCCATACGGCTCCGATCAAGACGGAAACGCACCGATATGACCGATGCAATTGCGGGAAATCGGGTGCGACTTGCCATGCGATTTCCAAGTCGTATCACATGGTGAAACGCATGGCAAGTCCCACCCAGTTTGCCTCTTGGACTTGTCTCCCAATATCCCACTATGAGGCCTCCGCTCGCTTACACCAACAAATCTTTTCCATGATGACGTCTCCCATTACCGCTGACCCGTGTCGTGCGACCTGCGAATTAATTGAATTTTCTCGGATTTCACTGGCTCTGGGATCCGGACTAATTAGCGGGGATAACGGCGGTTTTATATTTTTACGTGGCTGCTGCCTTTGCACTGTAGGAGCGCCTCTGCCGAGTTGAAGGCTATAAAATGAGTAGCCGAGTGCTGCGACTTCTACCTAGCTTGCAGCTAAATCAAATCAACGTGACAGAGCTATGCCAAGTTAATGGCCACGGTACAGGCATTAGATGCAGCCCTGGCACCTTGCGTGGCTGGCACCGTGATTAATGGCACTTCCATTTGTCTTCTTACCTGCAATGGAATGCAGCTGCTCTTAACCCCTGCAGCGCAGTCAGCACTGAAAGGGAAACAATGCAGCTTTTTGTTTCACTGCCTGTATATGTACGGCCAGGCACCTCCAGCATTGGATGGGGTGTTGGGGTGTGCTGGAGAGGCTATTGATGGTGGATACTGGGGGATCATTTGTCATTAAGGTGGGGGTGTTATGGTTGCTGGGTCGGTCTATTGCTGCTGCTGGGGGATTGGTTTTTGCTGGGGGTGATCTTATGTTGCCAGGCGGTCAATTGTTCCTGGGAGGGATCTACAGCTGTTGGCTGCTGGAGGGTCTATTGATGCTGGCTACTGGGGGATCATTTGTCATTAAGGGCGGGGGTGTCATGGTTGCTGGGTCGGTCTATTGCTGCTGGTGGGGGATTTGTTTTTGCTGCGGGTGATCTTATGTTGCCAGGCGGTCAATTGTTCCTGGGAGGGATCTACTACTGTTGGCTGCTGGAGGGTATATTGATGCTGGCTACTGGGGGATCATTTGTCATTAAGGGGGGGGGGTTATGGTTGCTGGGTCGGTCTATTGCTGCTGGTGGGGGATTTGTTTTTGCTGGGGGTGATCCAGGGGCGGACTGACAAGTCATGGGGCCCCCGGGCAATAGGGGATAATGGGGCCCCTGTGTCCTTGCCCACACTTAAAAAAGCCTATGAAAAAGGTACCAGGGGCATTTCATGGGGCCCCTTACTGACCCCTAGGGAGATCTCTTGCTGCTGGTGGGGGGTGTTTTTGCTGGGGGTGATCTTATGTTGCCAGGCGGTCAGTTTTTCCTGGGAGGGATCTACTGTTGTTGGCTACTGGATGGTCTATTGATGCTAGCTGCTGGGGGTCTTTTGTCATGGGGGGGTCTATTGTTGCTGGAGAGATCTCTTGCTACTGGTGATGGATATTTTTGCGGTGGGGATCTTATGTTGCCAGGGGGTCAATGGTTGCTGGGAAGGATCTACTGTTAAAGGAGGGATCTACTGTTGTTGGCTGCTGGAGGGTCTATTGCTGCTGGCTGCTGAGAGATCTAATGTATTGTTGCTGGCTGCTGGGGGATCATTTGTTGTTTGGGGGGGGGGACCTATTGTTGCTGGAGAGGTCTTTTGTTGCTGGTGGGGGATGTTTTTGCTGGGGGGATCTTATATTGCCAGGGGGTCAATTGTTGCTGGGAGGGATCTACTGTTGAAGGAGGGATCTACTGTTGTTGGCTGATGGAGGGTCTATTGATGCTGGCTTCTGAGAGATCTACTGTATTGTTACTGGCTGCTGGGGGATCTTTTGTCATGGGGGGGTGTCTGTTGTTGCAGGGGAGGTCTTTTGTTGTTGTGGGGGGATGTTTTTGCTGGGGGGGTCTTATGTTGCCAGGGGGTCAATTGTTGCTGAGAGGGATCTACTGTTAAAGGAGAGATCTACTGTGTGCTGCTGGAGGGTCTATTGATGCTGGCTGCTGGGAGATCTACTGTATTGTTACTGGCAGGGTTCTATTGTTGCTGGGGAGGGGGATATTGTTGCAGGGGGATCTATTGTTGATGGAGGTGGTCTATTGTTGCTCACTGTAAAGGATCATGCTCAGAGGTGGGTAGGGGACAGAGACAAGGGGTGACACGGAATGGTGGTGGCGGGGGGGTGTTCCTACATCGATTCTTTGGCCATCATTAAGGTGTGCACACTTACCTATCGGACTGCCTATGTACACCATCACCAGATCATAGGATTATCAAGGAGGACTTCGGATGATCTGCTCAGCGTTTGGCTTCTGACGATTTGTGTATTTGTTTTTGGAAGTAGTTTTGGTGCCGGGAGTTTTTGCAAATTTTGTAGCTCAGGTAAGTTTCTACACTTAGGACACTGAAAATGAAGTCGTTCTTTTGGATGTTACATTCACCATATATAAGATGGCTAATGAGACCACCCAACTGCTCCTATGGTGTTGCTCCCTTGTTGCCCCAAACTCTGAAGAATATCACTCCCCAGGGAATAAGCAGCAGAAAGATTCCTCTCTAGTCCTGCAACCAAGGGTGCAATGCATTGGGAGTAATGAATGCCAATGGTGGAACTATCAGGGTCACAAAGGTTGCACTTGCGACCAGGCCCTGTGGGGGAAGCCTCAAGACAGCAGGAAGGGGGCCTGCTTCAGAACATGTAAAAGGGTCCTACTTTGAGACCGTAATAAAAGGCCCCGGGCTTGGAGAGAAGGGCCCCAGGAAAATTTAAAAAGGGTCCCAGGTCAGGGGGCCCTTTTATGGTTTTTTGCACCGGGGCCCCTGAAGATTCTAGTTATGCCTTTTGATAAGTGATCTATTAGGGATTCTGTTGCTGGCAGGGGTGGACTGAGCATTTCGGCACTTGGGCACTGCCTGAGGGCCCGGGGTCAGTAGGGGGCCCCCATGAGATGTCCCTGGTACCTTTCAAAGGCTGTTTTGGGTGTGGTTTGAGTGTGGGCGAGGACACAGGGGCCCCATGATCCCCTATTGCCCGGGGGCCCCATGAGTTGCCAGTCCGCCCCTGGTTGCTGGTAACTTGCTACCAGTGATAGCATTGTCAGCATGACAGGCCCCTTAACTTCCTTCCTACCTCTTCTGAACCCGAAACCCAAAGATCCCCAACCCAGCTCCTTATTTTTTTCAATATGTTAGTCTTGTACTCTTCCACTGTTTTCCATCCTTTGGACCAAAGTCCTTTTTCAGCAGCTGTCCATACCTGTGGTTGGAGTCTTCAGGGATACCCGCTAAGAAAAGTGCCGAGTTGAGAGGATGCTTTGAGAAATGTTTAAGTGGGCCATGTGTTGACGATATTGCCAGTTCAGTTATCATCTGGCAACAATGGCTCCATTGTCTTAATATGTTCCATCTCTTGGGTACATGCCGTAAGGCAAGGCTTCTTAACCAGGATTCCATGAAATCCTAGGGTTCCTCTAAAGGTTGCTAGAGGTTCCTTCAGCAATGAGCAATCTTTGCCTCTCAAGTTCCCACTAACACCGTTGATCTTTTTAGCTATCTCTAAGTAGGTAATTCTTCCCAATGACCACAAGTGTGAGGAGCATTCCTACCTCTGGCCATCATCCTAATGTATCATGAGTTTGTAGATATAGTAACTTTTAGCCGGTGTTCCCTGAGACCGGAATGTTATTTCAAGGGTTTCTCAATTTAAAAGGTTTAGCGAGACTGTTGTAAGGGTTATGGATTGGCTTTACATGGGATAATTTCTCTGGTGGCTGTATGAAAATATCTTAGGACTTCTTTTTTTTGAGGGTTTTGATTCTCTTGGTTAGCAGAGATAAGTGTATGGGAAGGGGTAATCATCAAGACCTGCAGACAAGGTCAACGAGTGTGTCCCACAATTGTCTGGATTGTGTTCCAAAGCTGTTTAATTGGGCCACATATGTACTGTATATGAGTAAGCCTCTGTGTGTTGGGTACCTCCAGCAGTTAGTTGTCTGGAAGTGTAGAGTAGAATCATTTGAGGTCTACTGAGAATTGCTATTATCTACTTAGAATCTTTTCCTGGGCTTTACATGTGAGGGCAGTGAAAGCTTTCTTCCAGTTTTTAGGGGAGGGGCAAAAATCTAATTCTTCTTATATATATATTACTGTGCAAAAGTTATAGACAGGTGTGAAGAAATGTAGAGTAAGAATATGAATGAATATATATATATATATATATATATATAGTGGGGATCGAAAGTTTGGGCACCCCAGCTAAAAAATTGTATAAATGTGCATAAAGAAGCCAAAGAAAGATGGAAAAATCTCCAAAAGGCATCAAATTACAGATTAGACATTCTTATAATATGTCAACAAAAGTTGGATTTTATTTCCATCATTTACACTTTCAAAATAACAGAAAACAAAAAAATGGCGTCTGCAAAAGTTTGGGCCCCCTGCAGAATTTATAGCATGCACTGCCCCCTTTGCAAAGCTGAGACCTGCCAGTGTCATGGATTGTTCTCAATCATCGTCTGGGAAGATCAGGTGATGTCAATCTCAAAGGTTTTAAATGCCCAGACTCATCTGACCTTGCCCCAACAATCAGCACCATGGGTTCTTCTAAGCAGTTGTCTAGAAAACTGAAACTGAAAATAGTTGACGCTCACAAAGCTAAAGAAGGCTATAAGAAGATAGCAAAGCGTTTTCAGATGTCAATATCCTCTGTTCGGAATGTAATTAAGAAATGGCAGTCATCAGGAACAGTGGAAGTTAAAGCAAGATCTGGAAGACCAAGAAAAATATCAGACAGAACAGCTTGCAGGATTGTGAGAAAAACAATTCAAAACCCACGTTTGACTGCACAATCCCTCCAGAAAGATCTGGCAGACACTGGAGTTGTGGTCACTATTCCACTATAAAGAGATACTTGTACAAATATGGTCTTCATGGAAGAGTCATCAGAAGAAAACCTCTTCTACGTCCTCACCACAAAAATCATCGTTTAAACTTTGCAAATGAACATATAGACAAGCCTGATGCATTTTGGAAACAAGTTATGTGGACCGATGAGGTTAAAATTGAACTTTTTGGCCGGAATGAGCAAAGGTACGTTTGGAGAAAAAGGGGCACAGAATTTTATGAAAAGAACCTCTGTCCAACTGTTAAGCATGGGGTTGGATCAATCATGCTTTGGGGTTGTGTTGCAGCCAGTGGCACAGGGAACATCTCACGAGTAGAAGGAAAAATGGATTCAATAAATTTCAGCAAATTTTGGATGGTAACTTGATGCCATCTGTGAAAAAGCTGAAGTTAAAGAGAGGATGGCTTCTACAAATGGATAATGATCCTAAACACACCTCGAAATCCACGGGGGATTACATCAAGAGGCGTAAACTGAAGGTTTTGTCATGGCCTTCACAATCTCCTGACCTCAACATAATTGAAAATCTATGGAAAGACCTTAAAAGAGCCGTGCGTGACAGACAGCCCAGAAATCTCAAAGAACTGGAAGACTTTTGTAAGGAAGAATGGGCAAAGATACCTCAAACAAGAATTGAAAGACTCTTGGCTGGCTACAAAAAGCGTTTACAAGCTGTGATACTTGCCAAAGGGGGCAGTACAAGATATTAACTCTGCAGGGTGCCCAAACTTTTGCAGACGCCATTTTTTTGTTTTCTGTTATTTTGAAAGTGTAAATGATGGAAATAAAATCTAACTTTTGTTGACATATTATAAGAATGTCTAATCTGTAATTTGATGCCTTTTGGAGATTTTTCCATCTTTCCTTGGCTTCTTTATGCACATTAATACAAATTTTTAGCTGGGGTGCCCAAACTTTCGATCCCCACCGTATATATATATATATATATATATATATATTCATTGTTTATTTCTATCAATTTACATAGTTCAAAGCAAACAGAAGGAACATCTAAATCAAATCCATATTTTGTGTGACCACCCTTTTGACTTCAAGCCAACATCAATCCAATTTATCAGGCTCTTTTGAAGAAGCACAAAGAAACGGGCAACACTGAGGGGTGTAGACACAGTGGTTGGGTAACGTTGAGGGGTGTAGACACCGTGGTCGGGCATTGTTGAGGAGCACACATACAGTGGCCAGGCAACGTTGAGGAGCGTAGACACAGCGGTCAGGCAACGTTGAGGAGCATAGACACAGCGGTCAGGCAACGTTGAGGAGCATAGACACAGCGGTCAGGCAACGTTGAGGAGCATAGACACAGTGGTCGGGTAATGTTGAGGAGCATAACACAGTGGTGGGGCAACGTTGAGCGTAGACACAGTGGTGGGGCAATGTTGAGGAGCGTGGACGCAGTCATCGGGCAACGTTGAGTGTGGACGCAGTGGGCGGGTAATGTTGAGGGGTGTAGACGCAGTGGCCAGGTAACATTGAGGGGTGTAAACACAGTGGTTGGCCAAGAAAACTTAATGCAGCAGATGAAAGACACGTCAGGCTTACTTCCCTTCCACATCAGAAGATGTCCAGCAGTGCCACCAGCACAGAACTGGCTGAAACCAGTGGTACCCAGGTACACCCATATACTGTCTGGAGAAATCTGACCAGAAGTGGTCTTCATGGCCAAAAAGCCATACCTCCAACATGGAAACAGGACTAAGCAACTGAAGTATGCAGGAAAACAAAGCAACTGGGGTGCTGAAAAATGGCAGCAGGTGCTTTCTTTGGACTGATGAGTCAAAATGTGAAATATATGGCTGTAACAGGAGGCAGTTTGTTGGCGAAGGGCTGGAGAGCGGTACAATAATGAATGTCTGCAGGTAACCATGAAGCATGGTGGAGGTTCCTTGCAAGTTTGGGGCTGCATTTCTACAAACGTAGTTGGAGATTTGGTCAGGGTCAATGGTGTCCTCAATACTGAGAAATACAGGTGGATGCTTCTCCATCATGCCATACCATCAGGGAGGTTTGTGATTGGCCCCAAATATATTCTGCAGCAGGACAACCACCCCACACATACAGCCAATGCCATTAAAAACTATCTCAATGTAGAGAAGGACAAGAAGTCCCAGAAGTAATGGTTTGGCCCCCACAGAGCCCTGATCTCACCATCATGGAGTCTGTCTGGGATGACATGAATAGAGAGAAGGATTGGAGGCAGCCGACATCCACAGAAGATCTGAGTTTAGTTCTCCAAGAACAACCTACCTGCCGAGTTCCTTCGAAAACTGTGCAAGTCTATTTAGAAGAAGGCAAAGGGCGGTCACACCAAACATTGATTGGATTTCGATTTCTCTTCATTTACTGTTTTTTTTTTTTTTTTTTACTAATTTTTTAATTGATAAAAATAAACTATTAATGCTTCTTTTTTTCTAAAGGCATTCTTTGTGCACAATATTTTTTCATGAGATCCATCTCTCCATCCATCTATTCTATCTATCTATCTATCTATTCTATCCATCTATCTCTCCATCTCTCTATCTATTATCTATCTATCTATTATCTATCTATTATCTATCTATCTATCTATTATCTATCTATCTATTATCTATCTATCTATCTATTATCTATCTATATCTATCTATCTATCTATCTATCTATCTATTATCTATCTATCTATTATCTATCTATCTATCTATCTATCTATCTATCTATCTATTCTCTATCTATCCATCTCTCCGTCCATCTATTCTCTATCTATCCATCTCTCCGTCCATCTATTCTATCCATCTATCTATCTATCATCTATCTATTATCTATCTATCTATTATCTATCTATCTATTATCTATCTATCTATCTATCTATCTATTTATTATCTATCTATCTATCTATCTATCTATCTATCTATCTATCTATCATCTATCTATCTATCTATTATCTATCTATCTATTATCTATCTATCTATCTATTATCTATCTATCTATCTATCTATCTATTCTCTATCTATCCATCTCTCCGTCCATCTATTCTATCCATCTATCTATCTATCATCTATCTATTATCTATCTATCTATCTATTATCTATCTATCTATCTATTATCTATCTATCTATTATCTATCTATCTATCTATCTATTTATTATCTATCTATCTATCTATCTATCTATCTATCTATCTATCTATCTATCTATCTATCTATCTATCATCTATCTATCTATCTATTATCTATCTATCTATCTATCTATTATCTATCTATCTATCTATCTATCTATCTATTTATTATCTATCTATCTATCTATTCTCTATCTATCCATCTCTCCATCCACCTATCCATCTCTCCATCCATCTATTCTATCCATCTATCTCTCCATCTATCTATCTATCTATCTATCTATCTATCTATCTATCTATCTATCTATCTATCTATCTATCTATCTATCTATCTATCTTGTCCATTAAATATAGATACCTAAAGGAGAGCAGAAAATAAAACGTGTTCCTTTTTAAATGATGCAACTGCTGGAAGCATTAACCCTTTCCCTGAGGGAAGATTTGGATTGCAGTCCAGCTTTTATTTTCCGTCAGGCGAGGGCTTGCTCAGATGAATGGCATTGCGGTTGAGGAAACAAGACCACAACTGTTTTATTCAAATTGCCAAGCGAATACGTGACGCTGATTAATACGAGTGACATTTGTCGGACGGGGTTAACGTGCATGTCGTTGAAAATTCCCCGTGCTGTGTAGGGGATCGTGTGATAAAGGGGCAAACCTTGGACGAAGTTTGGGGAAGGGGGTACGGCTGAAAGATCGCTCCCTCCATGCTTTCACTTGTTCTTGGCTCTCCCAGCTATAAATCCGCTTACTGGATGTAAAGCAGCAAAAGCTAGGCGTGGATTAAAGGGAATCAGGAAAAAGCACTTGGAGGGCTGGGGGTGTAGAAGGTTTATAAAGTGAGAGGTACAGAAATGATCTGTTGGACGAGAGGGGAGGCAGTAGAAAAGTCACAGGAGGTGGGGAAGTGCAGAAAGATGAGGGACTTAAAGGAACAGTCCTTTTTAAATTTGCTTGCCTTTTTTTTTAAATGGTAAACAGTTGAAGGAATGGAATGATAAGGGAACACTTGTGGAGGGTGGACTATGCCAGATGAAATGGGAACCTATTAGGGGGCCCTCAAGTCCTTAAGAGATGTGAGGATCCAGCAGACGCATCAGCTCAGCAGACTATATCTCAGATCTGAAAATCACATTTAGGTTGATTGACCCTTTAAGTTACTATAGTCTGGACATCACATTCATCGATGGGGGTATTCCATCGATCTGAGAGGGGCAATCCTGGAGACATCACAGTCTCCGGGGTAAAGTGTAGAAGCAAGAACAAAGAGAGCGCTCACCAGCCTAGAGCATTCCTTTTATATACCATTTACTGATCGATAAAAGCAAATGTTTAAGCTCACAAGCAAATACGTTAACAAGACCATCAATATATTCCAAAGTCCACAACCGCCAGATCTGATGCACATGCTCTTCAGTATGGGGAAGAAGCCACCCAGGCCTACTGTGGTTGACGCGTTTCAAGGAGAGTCCCCTCTTCACCGGTGCCAAATGATCTGTAGCCTGTAGTAGAGGCTGGGGGAACCCCCTTTTTTGTTCTTTCAGTGCTGTTCGTATCGGGGCTTCCCCCATCTTAAAACGGCAGTAAGGCATGGTGGCCTTTTATACTTCTGAAGTGGAACAGTGAAAGTCAACTGCTTCCTGAGCTCCACACTTGAGTGCAGAAGGCTTTTCTAATGGCTAAGCTGGAGTGTAGAAGGAAGTAGGGATTCAATGAACACAGAAGATGGCAGAAATGTAGAAACCAGTAGGCACGCCAGGAGAGGAAAGATTGTAGAGAGAAGCGGGAGCTCAAGTAGACAGGAGAGCTTGGCGAGGTGCACAGAAGAGTGGGCACTTCACGATACAAGGGAGCTGGCTAAAGTATAGAGAGCAGAGGGGTGGGCACTACAGGAGACAAGGGAGCTGGGTGGAGTGTAGAGAGGAGTGGGCACTACAGGAGACGGGAGCTGGGTGAAGTGTAGAGATGGGTGGGCACTGCAGGTGACAGGGGAGCTGGGGTACGTGTATAGAGGAGTGGGCACTACAGGTGACAGGGGAGCTGGGGTACGTGTATAGAGGAGTGGGCACTACAGGTGACAGGGGAGCTGGGTGAAGTGTAGCGATGGGTGGGCACTGCAGGTGACAGGGGAGCTGGGTGAAGTGTAGAGATGGTTGGGCACTACAGGTGACAGGGGAGCTGGGTGAAGTGTAGAGAGGAGTGGGCACTGCAGGTGACAGGGGAGCTGGGTGAAGTGTAGAGAGGGGTGGGCACTGCAGGTGACGGGAGCTGGGTGAAGTGTAGAGATGGGTGGGCACTACAGGAGACAGGGGAGCTGGGTGAAGTGTAGAGAGGAGTGGGCACTACAGGTGACGGGAGCTGGGTGAAGTGTAGAGAGGGGTGGGCACTACAGGAGACAGGGGAGCTGGGTGAAGTGTAGAGATGGGTGGGCACTACAGGAGACAGGGGAGCTGGGTGAAGTGTAGAGATGGGTGGGCACTGCAGGAGACAGGGGAGCTGGGTGAAGTGTAGAGAGGGGTGGGCACCACAGGGTAGATGGGTGAAGTGTAGAGAGGAGTGGGCACTACAGGAGACGGGAGCTGGGTGAAGTGTAGAGAGGGGTGGGCACTACAGGAGACAGGGGAGCTGGGTGAAGTGTAGAGATGGGTGGGCACTGCAGGAGACAGGGGAGCTGGGTGAAGTGTAGAGAGGGGTGGGCACTACAGGGTAGCTGGGTGAAGTGTAGAGAGGGGTGGGCACTACAGGAGACGGGAGCTGGGTGAAGTGTATAGAGGAGTGGGCACTACAGGAGACAGGGGAGCTGGGTGAAGTGTAGAGAGGGGTGGGCACTACAGGAGACAGGGGAGCTGGGTGAAGTGTAGAGAGGGGTGGGCACTACAGGGTAGCTGGGTGAAGTGTAGAGAGGGGTGGGCACTACAGGAGACGGGAGCTGGGTGAAGTGTAGAGAGGAGTGGGCACTACAGGAGACAGGGGAGCTGGGTGAAGTGTAGAGAGGGGTGGGCACTACAGGAGACCGGAGCTGGGTGAAGTGTAGAGAGGAGTGATCACTCCAGGGATATGGGTGAGGAGAGGAGTGGGCACTCTGGGGATCTAGTAGGAGAGGAGTGGGCACTCTGGGGATCTAGTAGGAGAGGAGTGGGCACTCTGGGGATCTAGTAGGAGAGGAGTGGGCACTCTGGGGATCTAGTAGGAGAGGAGTGGGCACTCTGGGGATCTAGTAGGAGAGGAGTGGGCACTCTGGGGATCTAGTAGGAGAGGAGTGGGCACTCTGGGGATCTAGTAGGAGAGGAGTGGGCACTCTGGGGATCTAGTAGGAGAGGAGTGGGCACTCTGGGGGGGTCCAGTAGGAGAGGAGTGGGCACTCTGGGGGGTCCAGTAGGAGAGGAGTGGGCACTCTGGGGGGTCTAGTAGGAGAGGAGTGGGCACTCTGGGGGGTCTAGTAGGAGAGGAGTGGGCACTCTGGGGGGTCTAGTAGGAGAGGAGTGGGCACTCTGGGGGGTCTAGTAGGAGAGGAGTGGGCACTCTGGGGATCTAGTAGGAGAGGAGTGGGCACTCTGGGGATCTAGTAGGAGAGGAGTGGGCACTCTGGGGATCTAGTAGGAGAGGAGTGGGCACTCTGGGGATCTAGTAGGAGAGGAGTGGGCACTCTGGGGATCTAGTAGGAGAGGAGTGGGCACTCTGGGGATCTAGTAGGAGAGGAGTGGGCACTCTGGGGATCTAGTAGGAGAGGAGTGGGCACTCTGGGGGGGTCTAGTAGGAGAGGAGTGGGCACTCTGGGGATCTAGTAGGAGAGGAGTGGGCACTCTGGGGATCTAGTAGGAGAGGAGTGGGCACTCTGGGGGATCTAGTAGGAGAGGAGTGGGCACTCTGGGGGGGTCTAGTAGGAGAGGAGTGGGCACTCTGGGGGGTCTAGTAGGAGAGGAGTGGGCACTCTGGGGGGTCTAGTAGGAGAGGAGTGGGCACTCTGGGGGTCTAGTAGGAGAGGAGTGGGCACTCTGGGGATCTAGTATGAGAGGAGTGGGCACTCTGGGGATCTAGTAGGAGAGGAGTGGGCACTCTGGGGATCTAGTAGGAGAGGAGTGGGCACTCTGGGGATCTAGTAGGAGAGGAGTGGGCACTCTGGGGATCTAGTAGGAGAGGAGTGGGCACTCTGGGGATCTAGTAGGAGAGGAGTGGGCACTCTGGGGGGGTCCAGTAGGAGAGGAGTGGGCACTCTGGGGGGTCTAGTAGGAGAGGAGTGGGCACTCTGGGGGGTCTAGTAGGAGAGGAGTGGGCACTCTGGGGGGTCTAGTAGGAGAGGAGTGGGCACTCTGGGGGGTCTAGTAGGAGAGGAGTGGGCACTCTGGGGATCTAGTAGGAGAGGAGTGGGCACTCTGGGGATCTAGTAGGAGAGGAGTGGGCACTCTGGGGATCTAGTAGGAGAGGAGTGGGCACTCTGGGGATCTAGTAGGAGAGGAGTGGGCACTCTGGGGATCTAGTAGGAGAGGAGTGGGCACTCTGGGGATCTAGTAGGAGAGGAGTGGGCACTCTGGGGATCTAGTAGGAGAGGAGTGGGCACTCTGGGGGGGTCTAGTAGGAGAGGAGTGGGCACTCTGGGGGGGTCTAGTAGGAGAGGAGTGGGCACTCTGGGGGGGTCTAGTAGGAGGAGTGGGCACTCTGGGGATCTAGTAGGAGAGGAGTGGGCACTCTGGGGGGGTCTAGTAGGAGAGGAGTGGGCACTCTGGGGGGGTCTAGTAGGAGAGGAGTGGGCACTCTGGGGGGTCTAGTAGGAGAGGAGTGGGCACTCTGGGGGGTCTAGTAGGAGAGGAGTGGGCACTCTGGGGGGTCTAGTAGGAGAGGAGTGGGCACTCTGGGGATCTAGTAGGAGAGGAGTGGGCACTCTGGGGATCTAGTAGGAGAGGAGTGGGCACTCTGGGGGATCTAGTAGGAGAGGAGTAGGCACTCTGGGGGGTCTAGTAGGAGAGGAGTGGGCACTCTGGGGGGTCTAGTAGGAGAGGAGTGGGCACTCTGGGGGGTCTAGTAGGAGAGGAGTGGGCACTCTGGGGGTCTAGTAGGAGAGGAGAGGGCACTCCAGGGATGTGGGTGAGGAGAGGGCACTCCAGGGATGTGGGTGAGGAGAGGAGTGAGCACTCTGGGGATCTGATTGAGAGGGCACTGGAGGGGATCCGGGTGAGAAGTCTGGGATCAGGGAGCTGGTGACGTGTTGTATCTGGAGTAGGGAGCACTGGATGGGGGATCCGGGTGAGAAGTGGGCACTGTGGGGGATCCGGGTGAGAAGTGGGCACTGTGGGGATCCGGGTGAGAAGTGGGGGATCTGGTGAAGTGTAGGATCTGGAGAAGGGAGCACTGGATGGGGGAGGACTTGATTGAGAAGTGGCACTGTGGGGGATCCGGGTGAGAAGTAGGCACTGTGGGGATCCGGTTGAGAAGTGGGCACTGTGGGGGATCCGGGTGAGAAGTGGGGGATCTGGTGAAGTGCAGGATCTGGAGAAGGGAGCACTGGATAGGGAGCGGTTGGGTGAGAAGTGGGCACTGTGGGGGATCCGGGTGAGAAGTGGGCACTGTGGGGATCCGGGAGCTGGATCTGGAGTAGGGAGTACTGGATGGGGGAGGGGCTGGGTGAATTGGAGGCGGAGGGAGCCAATCAGCGTGTAGGAGAGCCATTCGATGCCAGGCTGTGGCTGCTGCAGGCAGTGAGGACAGAGGCGCCGAGGAAAGGCTCCGACACCCGGCCAGCGCTCCGCTCCTCACCCGCCTGGAGGGGGGGCTTCCTGCGGGGGATGTACCGGCATCAGCGCCGGGCTCCGGGCGTCCCCGGTCTGTACCCAGGAGTGTGAATCCGATGGAGGTACCACCGGGCTCGGCATGGGAATGATGAGCTGCCCCGGGATCAGCGTCCTGCTCTCCGCCCTCCTACACCTGGCACTAGGTAGGTGACCCGACCTGACCCGACTTCTGATTCACCCTTCACTCACCTGACACCCCCAATACCAGCCGGACCGAGACCCTCCTGTGCCGTCCTATACCTGTCATGTATATCCTCTGAGTGCCATCCTATACCTGTCATGTATATCCTCTCTGTGCCACCCTCTACCCCCTCTGTGCCATCCTAAACCTACCATATACCCCCCTCTGTGCCATCCTATACCTGTCATGTATATCCTCTGTGTGCCACCCTCTACCTACCATATACCCCCCTCTGTGCCATCCTATATCTAGCATATACCCCCCTCTGTGCCATCCTATACCTGTCATGTATATCCTCTCTGTGCCACCCTCTACCCCCTCTGTGCCATCCTATATCTACCATATACCCCCTCTGTGCCACCCTCTACCATATACCCCCTCTGTGCCACCCTCTACCTACCATATACCCCCCTCTGTGCCACCCTCTACTTGGCATGTATATCCTCTGCCTATCACGTATGTCCTCTGTGTGCCACCCTCTACCTACCATATACCTACCCTCTGTGCCACTCTATACCTGTCATGTATATCATCTGCCTGTCACGTATGTCCCCTCTGTGCCATCCTATATCTGGCATGTACCCCCCATGCCACCCTATAATTGTCATGTATATCCTCTGTGTGCCATCCTATACCTGTCATGTATAACCTCTACCTATCATGTATGTCCTCTGTGTGCCATCCTATACCTACCATATACCTACCCTCTGTGCCATCTTATACCTGGCAGATAAATCCTCTGTTACATATGTCCTCTGTGTGCCATCCTATACCTGGCTTGTACATCTCCTATGTGCCATCCTATACATGTCATATATATCCTCTGCCTATCACGTATGTCCTCTGTGTGCCATCCTATACCTACCATATACCTACCCTTTGTGCCACCCTCTACCTGGCATATATATCCTCTGTGTGCCACCCTATACTTGTCATGTATATCCTTTGCCTGTAACGTATGTCCTCTGTGTGCCATCCTATACCTACCATATACCTACCCTCTATGCCATCTGTACCTGTCATGCACATCCTCTGTCTGTGTACCATCCTATACCTATCATGTGCATCTTCTGTGTGCCATCCAATACCTGTCATGTGCATCCTCTGTGTGCCATCCAATACCTGTCATGTATATCCTCTGTGTGCCATCCTATACCTGTCATGTATATCCTCTGTGTGCCATCCTATACCTGTCATGTATATCCTCAGATTCTGCACAGCTCTCACACTCTCCATGTTGTGGACATTCTATGTACATGTTAAATTGTATCTGATAGAATGTTCAGTGTCCCTGATCCTCCACTTCCCTCCTCTGATTCCTCTTCACATCCCATCCTCCAGATGTGAGATCTTCTGAATGTTCTCTCTGTTCCCGAGATCTCTGATCATTCCTGATCACCCAAACCGGGGCAGGTTCCTCTCCAGTGTGTGTATATAGACTGTATATAGATGATCCTGTGTACAATATATATATATAGACTGTATATAGATGATCCTGTGTACAATATATATATAGACTGTATATAGATGATCCTGTGTACAATGTGTATATAGATCGTATATAGATGATCCTGTGTACAATATATATATATAGACTGTATATAGATGATCCTGTGTACAATATATATATAGACTGTATATAGATGATCCTGTGTACAATGTGTATATAGATGATCCTGTGTACAATGTGTATATAGATCGTATATAGATGATCCTGTGTACAATGTGTATATAGATGATCCTGTGTACAATGTGTATATAGATCGTATATAGATGATCCTGTGTACAATGTGTATGTGTGTGTGTATATGTGTATGTATGTATGTATGTATATATATATATATGATCCTGTGTATATAGATGATTCTGTGTACAATGTATATATAGACTGTATATAGATGATCCTGTGTACAAATATATATATATATATATATATATATATATATATATATATATATATATATATATATATAATATCTGTGTATATAGATGATCCTGTGTACAGTGTATATATAGACTGTATATAGATGATCGTGTGTGTGTGTATGTGTATATATATATAGACTGTATATAGATGATCCTGTGTACAGACATTGCATCCTCTTAATCCAAGATATTGACTTCTTCACTATCTGATCCCAAACACATCACTGAGATTGTCTGTCTGTGACATTGTGATCTCATCTCCTGCCAGGATTGCACAGGACAGTACAGACGGGTGTATGTGTGTGTGCACATCGTGTATGTGTTGTGTATGTATATTATGTGTAGTGTATGTATATTATGTGTAGTGTATGTATATTATGTGTAGTGTATGTATATTATGTGTGGTGTATGTATATTATGTGTGGTGTATGTATATTATGTGTAGTGTATGTATATTATGTGTAGTGTATGTATATTATGTGTGGTGTATGTATATTATGTGTGGTGTATGTATATTATGTGTGGTGTATGTATATTATGTGTGGTGTATGTATATTATGTGTGGTGTATGTATATTATGTGTGGTGTATGTATATTATGTGTGGTGTATGTATATTATGTGTAGTGTACAGTATGTAGTTTGTGGTGTATATCAGCTACTCTCACACTACATTCTCCAGCACTTAGCGATATGCCAGTACCTGTCAGCATTTTCTCTCGCTGTAACAATGTAACATATAACATATCCATATTGTACCCTAAGCCATGACTGTACATGATTTTCCCAGGCTTTAGGTTTTCTGACTCTTTAATGTTCAACTTTCACCCGGCGTCCCCAGCCCATGTTCGCCTTTCGGTGTCTTGTATTGCTCAGCCATGTCCTAGGTGCAGGTTTGACATGTTTGTACACACGCCGGGAGCGACTCCTGTATGGGAAAACGCAGATCAGTTCACCTGACAGAGGTTGGACAATCAAGTCGCAACATCAATGCAGCACACCGGGGTGAACACAAGTGATTTGAAATGATTAATATTCAACAAAAAAGAAATAATAAAAAAATAAAATAAAATGGATAAAAATAAATATATATATATATATATATATATATATATATATATATATATATATATATATATATATATATATATATATATATAATATATAAAAAATATTCTCTTGCTTGTCATGCAACAATATACATGCCATATTCTCTGAATGTGAATAAGCCCCACTTGGAGTCGTAATCGGCTGTCTGCTGTCAGTAGATCCCCATTCTGTTAGGATAGAACTCCCTATACCGTCTTATAATTTGGGAATGTGGAAAGTATCCATCAATGGCTGGTGATCCTTTCATACGGTCTATTTTATTATATAGGAATGTATATTATGCCCCCCCCACCCCCTTCACGGCGAATTAACTTAGGTGATTGTATATTTATTTTTTTCCTGAGACTATTTGGATGTTTGCAGGATCTCCCAGCGTCTGGGCGCAGGAATGATTCTCCATCTGTTCCATAGTATAGTCACTGTATACATTACTGCGTATTCACCGCCATCCTGTCCTAGTATTACAATATATGTAATGTGTAGGGTATCAGCACCCCCCCCCCTTAATATGAAGTGCATTGAACTGTCTCATATGATGTATGTGTAGCTGTGTGCATTGCTGGAGGGGGTCCCGTAGCAGTATGCAGGGTCTATAGTTCCTCTATTATGGTATGGATGTGTATTGACATTGTGCTCCTATCAAGTATTTATAGTGTTTCTTTTGGTATAAATATGTATCTGCAACCTAGTGTGACGTGTCTATAGCCCCCTCTATTCTGGTAGGGATGTGTATATACATTGTACTTCTATGGGGTGTCTATAGCCCCCCCCCTCTATTCTGGTAGGGATGTGTATATACATTGTACTTCTATGGGGTGTCTATAGCCCCCCCCTCTATTCTGGTAGGGATGTGTATATACATTGTACTTCTATGGGGTGTCTATAGCCCCCCCCCCTCTATTCTGGTAGGGATGTGTATATACATTGTACTTCTATGGGGTGTCTATAGCCCCCCCCCCTCTATTCTGGTAGGGATGTGTATATACATTGTACTTCTATGGGGTGTCTATAGCCCCCCCCCTCTATTCTGGTAGGGATGTGTATATACATTGTACTTCTATGGGGTGTCTATAGCCCCCCCCCCCTCTATTCTGGTAGGGATGTGTATATACATTGTACTTCTATGGGGTGTCTATAGCCCCCCCCTCTATTCTGGTAGGGATGTGTATATACATTGTACTTCTCTGGGGTGTCTATAGCCCCCCCATTCTGGTAGGGATGTGTATATACATTGTACGTCTATGGGGTGTCTATAGCCCCCCCCCATTCTGGTAGGGATGTGTATATACATGGTATTTTTTTGGGGTGTCTATAGTCCCCCCTCTATTCTGGTAGGGATGTGTATATACATTGTACTTCTATGGGGTGTCTATAGCCCCCCTCTATTCTGGTAGGGATGTGTATATACATTGTACTTCTATGGGGTGTCTATAGCCCCCCCCTCTATTCTGGTAGGGATGTGTATATACATTGTACTTCTATGGGGTGTCTATAGCCCCCCTCTATTCTGGTAGGGATGTGTATATACATTGTACTTCTATGGGGTGTCTATAGCCCCCCCCCTCTATTCTGCTAGGGATGGGTATATACATTGTACTTCTATGGGGTGTCTATAGCCCCCCTCTATTCTGGTAGGGATGTGTATATACATTGTACTTCTATGGGGTGTCTATAGCCCCCCTCTATTCTGGTAGGGATGTGTATATACATTGTACTTCTATGGGGTGTCTATAGCCCCCCCCCCTCTATTGTGCTAGGGATGGGTATATACATTGTACTTCTATGGGGTGTCTATAGCCCCCCTCTATTCTGGTAGGGATGTGTATATACATTGTACTTCTATGGGGTGTCTATAGCCCCCCTCTATTCTGGTAGGGATGTGTATATACATTGTACTTCTATGGGGTGTCTATAGCCCCCCTCTATTCTGGTAGGGATGTGTATATACATTGTACTTTTATGGGGTGTCTATAGCCCCCCTCTATTCTGGTAGGGATGTGTATATACATTGTACTTCTATGGGGTGTCTATAGCCCCTTCTATTCTGGTAGGGATGTGTATATACATTGTACTTCTATGGGGTGTCTATAGCCCCCCCCCCTCTATTCTGGTAGGGATGTGTATATACATTGTACTTCTATGGGGTGTCTATAGCCCCCCCCCCCTCTATTCTGGTAGGGATGTGTATATACATTGTACTTCTATGGGGTGTCTATAGCCCCCCCCTCTATTCTGGTAGGGATGTGTATATACATTGTACTTCTATGGGGTGTCTATAGCCCCCCTCTATTCTGGTAGGGATGTGTATATACATTGTACTTCTATGGGGTGTCTATAGCCCCCCTCTATTCTGGTAGGGATGTGTATATACATTGTACCTCTATGGGGTGTCTATAGCCCCCCCCCCCTCTATTTTGGTAGGGATGTGTATATACATTGTACTTCTCTGGGGTGTCTATAGCCCCCCTTTATTCTGGTAGGGATGTGTATATACATTGTACCTCTATGGGGTGTCTATAGCCCCCCCCCCTTTATTCTGGTAGGGATGTGTATATACATTGTACCTCTATGGGGTGTCTATAGCCCCCCCCCTCTATTCTGGTAGGGATGTGTATATACATTGTACCTCTATGGGGTGTCTATAGCCCCCCCCCCCTCTATTCTGGTAGGGATGTGTATATACATTGTACTTCTATGGGGTGTCTATAGCCCCCCCCCCTCTATTCTGGTAGGGATGTGTATATACATGGTACTTCTTGCAGAGTATAGACTGTCATGATATGCGTTGTATCCAGTGTATGGATTGATGAGGAGGAAGGATGAGAATGCCGTCGTTTGTTCTGCTGTCAGGCTGAATTCTCCATCGTTCCCCCCTCTTCTGTCAGGATATACACTTTGTGCTTCACTCTGTCCTCCTCGCTCAGCTTCTCTTTCTTGCTCAGTGGGAACAATCTCCTCTTTGTGGACTTCTCTCCCTGTACTCCTCACGTCTCCTCCTTCTCCTTCTTCTACATCTCCCCTCTTAACATTGATAACATTTGTTTGCTTTGTAGCATTGCTGGTCTTCCAAACATTCCTTCTCCTTCCTCCTCCATGCAGTCATCTCCTTCCTCCTCCATGCAGTCAGATTCTTCCTCCATGCGGTCAGCTCCTTCTTCTCTTTCTTCCTCCATGCAGTCAGCATCTTTTCCTTCTGCTTCCTCCATGCAGTCAGCGCCTTCTCCTCCTTCCTCCATGCAGTCAGTGCCTTCTCCTCCTTCCTCCATGTAGTCAGTGTGTGGCCGGCAATACAGATTGATGTAACATTGCATCGCAGTGAGCAGCTCCATAATGCAGGTTCCATGGTTGGACGTTGTATGTCTTCTATATGGAGGTTTGTGGACAGGACAGCAGCAAGTTTTTCAAAGATGAAGTTCTGAGATCCAGTACATAGATATTTGTGTTTGCACCGGAATGTACAGCATGGCGGGGGTGGGGGGGGTATAGGGGGTGTACACAGTGACCTGGAGCTTCCTTCAAGGGACGGTTTTTATTTTAATGGCCTTACCCAGGACCTGCATTGTATTTAAAGTCAAGCTCCATCCTTAATCTTAGTCTGGCACAGGTGTACTGGCTCCTCCCCTTCAGTCTTGCACAGGTGTATTGGCTCCTCCCCTCCAATCTTGCACAGGTAAAGCGGCTCCTCCCCTCCAGTCTTGCACAGGTGTAGCAGCTCCTCCCCTTCAGTCTTGCACAGGTGTACTGGCTCCTCCCCTTCAGTCTTGCACAGGTGTACCGGCTCCTCTCCTTCAGTCTTGCACAGGTGTAGCGGCTCCTCCCCTTCAGTCTTGCACAGGTGTAGCGGCTCCTCCCCTTCAGTCTTGCACAGGTGTATCGGCTCCTCCCCTTCAATCTTGCACAGCTGTACTGGCTCCTCCCCTTCAGGCTTGCACAGGTGTACCGGCTCCGCCCCTCCAGTCTTGCACAGCTGTACCAGCTCCTCCCCTTCAGTCTTGCACAGGTGTACCGGCTCCTCCCCTCCAGTCTTGCACAGCTGTAGCAGCTCCTCCCCTTCAGTCTTGCACAGGTGTACCGGCTCCTCCCCTTCAGTCTTGCACAGGCGTAGCGGCTCCTCCTCTTCAGTCTTGCACAGGCGTAGCGGCTCCTGCCCTTCAGTTTTGCACAGGTGTAGCGGCTCCTGCCCTTCAGGCTTGCACAGGTGTAGTGGCTCCTCCCCTTCAGGCTTGCACAGGTGTAGCGGCTCCTCCCCTTCAGTCTTGCACAGGTGTAGCGGCTCCTCCCCTTCAGTCTTGCACAGGTGTAGCGGCTCCTCCCCTTCAGTCTTGCACAGGTGTAGCGGCTCCTCCCCTTCAGGCTTGCACAGGTGTAGTGGCTCCTGCCCTTCAGTTTTGCACAGGTGTAGCGGCTCCTCCCCTTCAGGCTTGCACAGGTGTAGTGGCTCCTCCCCTTCAGTCTTGCACAGGTGTAGCGGCTCCTCCCCTTCAGTCTTGCACAGGTGTAGCGGCTCCTCCCCTTCAGGCTTGCACAGGTGTAGCGGCTCCTCCCCTTCAGGCTTGCACAGGTGTAGCGGCTCCTCCCCTTCAGGCTTGCACAGGTGTAGCGGCTCCTCCCCTTCAGGCTTGCACAGGTGTAGCGGCTCCTCCCCTTCAGGCTTGCACAGGTGTAGCGGCTCCTCCCCTTCAGGCTTGCACAGGTGTAGCGGCTCCTCCCCTTCAGGCTTGCACAGGTGTAGCGGCTCCTCCCCTTCAGGCTTGCACAGGTGTAGCGGCTCCTCCCCTTCAGGCTTGCACAGGTGTAGCGGCTCCTCCCCTTCAGGCTTGCACAGGTGTAGCGGCTCCTCCCCTTCAGTCTTGCTCAGGTGTAGCGGCTCCTCCCCTTCAGGCTTGCACAGGTGTAGCGGCTCCTCCCCTGGAATGAAACTTCTTCCTCTCTGTCACTGCACACTGGGAGCTTCTCTCAAATGTGCATTAGCTGCAGCAAATAAGGCAGAGCTCCGCCTCCTACCTGGCATCCAGTCTGGCTGTCCCTGTCCCCGCCCCTTTCATTCATTGGATCCTTTCAATCACAGAGGAGGCTCAGCTTCACATGTGGGCGTCACCTAGGCTGGCCAGCATGCAGACCGACGTCCAACCAAAATATTTGCACAACTCCTCCCTATAGCCCATGCAAGCTTGCGCAGGACTGAGTGCTCTTGTGAGGAGTACTGAGGCAGGGCACCGTGATGTTTTCAGGAAGCTATGTATGGCACCCTGCTGGCCCCTCCCACCAGCCACGATCTGCCTGTGTCACATAGAGAATCACAGAAACTTTGATGACATCACTGGCTCTGAAATGAGGTACGGAATGAAAATAGAGCGAGCAGACGGTTCAGAAGCATTTTTGTGTTTTTTTTTTAGTTTTTTTTTAAGAACTCTGCCTTTTTTTTTTTTAAATTTTTTTTTTTTTTTTTTGTGAAGAATTCCTGTCTTTTTCATTTAGAACTCTTGCCTTTTTTTTTTTTTTTTTTTTTTTTTTTTTTTTTTAGTTTTTTTTGTGAAGAATTCTGGTTGTTTTTTTTTTTTTTATTATTATTATTATTATTATTATTATTTTTGGTGAAGAATTCTGGTTGTTTTTTTTTTTTTTTTTTTTTTTTTTTTATTATTATTATTAT
>NW_028319533.1:5000-148970 GCF_062004578.1 Staurois parvus | reverse complement strand
AATCTGCGCCAAAGCGTCCAAATCAACGGATCTGATCTCCACCGCAATGTCACCGGGACTGTGAGAGGTAGAAGAACCCGCCGGGTGGTCCCTCCAACCAGGAAATCAGTTCTGGGAGGAAATCGCCCTTTTGGGACTTTTCTTCTTCTCCTTATTGGCCGTCTTCTTCTGTCTCCTGAGATATTCCTCCGGATTGGACAACACCTGCAGCTCTTCGTACGGCTTTCTGGCCAAACGTTCGATCTGGATTTTCTCCAGAATGTATTCCTGGAAATATGGAGGATGAGAGTCACTGAACGGCACCGTGTGTACGATGGGAGTCACTGAACGGCACCCTGTGTACGATGAGAGTCATTGAACGGCACCCTGTGTACGATGGGAGTCACTGAACGGCACCCTGTGTACGATGGGAGTCACTGAACGGCACCCTGTGTACGATGAGAGTCATTGAACGGCACGGTGTGTACGATGGGAGTCACTGAACGGCACCCTGTGTACGATGGGAGTCACTGAACGGCACCCTGTGTACGATGGAGTCACTGAACGGCACCCTGTGTACGATGAGAGTCACTGAACGGCACCGTGTGTACGATGAGAGTCACTGAACGGCACCGTGTGTACGATGGGAGTCACTGAACGGCACCGTGTGTACGATGAGAGTCACTGAACGGCACCCTGTGTACGATGGGAGTCACTGAACGGCACCCTGTGTACGATGGGAGTCACTGAACGGCACCCTGTGTACGATGGGAGTCATTGAACGGCACCCTGTGTACGATGGGAGTCACTGAACGGCACCGTGTGTACGATGGGAGTTACTGAACGGCACCCTGTGTACGATGGGAGTCACTGAACGGCACCGTGTGTACGATGGGAGTCACTGAACGGCACCGTGTGTATGATGGGAGTTACTGAACGGCACCCTGTGTATGATGGGAGTCACTGAACGGCACCGTGTGTACGATGGGAGTCACTGAACGGCACCGTGTGTACGATGGGAGTCATTGAACGGCACCGTGTGTACGATGGGAGTCACTGAACGGCACCGTGTGTATGATGGGAGTCACTGAACGGCACCCTGTGTACGATGGGAGTCACTGAACGGCACCGTGTGTATGATGGGGAGTTACTGAACGGCACCCTCTGTACGATGGGAGTCAACTGAACGGCACCGTGTGTACGATGGGAGTCACTGAACGGCACCGTGTGTACGATGAGAGTCACTGAACGGCACCCTGTGTACGATGGGAGTCACTGAACGGCACCCTGTGTACGATGGGAGTCACTGAACGGCACCGTGTGTACGATGGGAGTCACTGAACGGCACCCTGTGTACGATGGGAGTCACTGAACGGCACCGTGTGTACGATGGGAGTCACTGAACGGCACCGTGTGTACGATGGGAGTCACTGAACGGCACCGTGTGTACGATGGGAGTCATTGAACGGCACGGTGTGTACGATGAGAGTCATTGAACGGCACGGTGTGTACGATGAGAGTCACTGAACGGCACCCTGTGTACGATGGGAGTCACTGAACGGCACCCTGTGTACGATGGGAGTCACTGAACGGCACCGTGTGTACGATGGGAGTCACTGAACGGCACTGTGTGTACGATGGGAGTCACTGAACGGCACCCTGTGTACGATGAGAGTCACTGAACGGCACCCTGTGTACGATGAGAGTCACTGAACGGCACCCTGTGTACGATGAGAGTCACTGAACGGCACCGTGTGTACGATGAGAGTCACTGAACGGCACCCTGTGTATGATGAGAGTCACTGAACGGCACCCTGTGTACGATGGGAGTCACTGAACGGCACCCTGTGTACGATGGGAGTCACTGAATGGCACCGTGTGTACGATGGGAGTCACTGAACGGCACCGTGTGTACGATGGGAGTCACTGAACGGCACCGTGTGTATGATGGGAGTTACTGAACGGCACCCTCTGTACGATGGGAGTCACTGAACGGCACCGTGTGTACGATGGGAGTCACTGAACGGCACCGTGTGTACGATGGGAGTTACTGAGAAATCCACAGGAAGAAGGCCAAGGAAAGAGCGCCACGTCTGTATATACCTATATACTGTACACCTATAAAGTGCCTATAGTGCAGGGGTCAGGTGTATGTAACTCACAGAGAGTGCAGGGGTCAGGAGTGGTTATCATAGAGAGTGCAGGGATCAGGAGTGTGTATTACAAAGAGTGCAGGGGTAAGGAGTGTTTATCACAGAGAGTGCAGGGGTCAGCAGTGTGTAACGCACAGAGTGCAGGGGTCGGGAAGTGCAGGGGTCGGGAAGTGCAGGGGTCAGACAGCAGCACAAGGCACACATCTCATTGACTGTACAGAATGTCCCTTGTGCTGATTTAAAAAGAAAACCCCTTTTTGAGGACAGTTCGTCTGGGATCCCTGAGGGGGCGCTGTGTGTGGATGTCTCATCGCTCAGCACAGGATTCGGCTCTCACTTTGATCATGTCCAGCTTCTGGCTGAGGTCGGCCAGCGGTCCGTAATGCTTCATCTGACATTGCTCCGCCAGGTTCACCACAGCCAATAGCAGGCTCCCGATTTCCACGCTCTGCGGACCGAAGAGATCGGATGAATTCAGTCAGAAAACAAAACTCACCCTCCACCCCCCCCCCCCCACTCCACCCACAATGACACTTACAGCCGGTTCACACGCCAAAACGCACAGAAAGTCGGTGATATGGCGGTCAGTGTCGTAGTTCACGTCTGGAGCCATGACGAATCGAGGTGCGACTTCCATAGACATCTGTGTCCTGCAAATCGCACCCCAAATCCGAATCACACCCGACTTTGAAATCGTGCGACTTCACTGAAAGTTGGATCGCTGTGACCGGGGTGTAAATGGACTGCAATGTGTTTCTGCAAAATGCAAAACGCACCACAAAAGGCGTAGGTGGGAACGTAGACGTACACCCCGGTCACAGCGATCCAACGTACAGTGAAGTCGCAGGGTTTCAAAGTCGGGTGTCATTTGGACTTGAGGTGCGATTTGCAGGACACAGATATCTATACAAATCGCACCTGAAGTCGCACATGAGCTACTTTTAAAATCGCTGCGTCTCCGACCAAATCAGAATCGCACCGATAGGACCGCTGTAATTGCAGACAATAAGGTGCGACGTGTCATGCGATTTGCTAGTCGCATGGCATGGCAAATCGCATGCCAAGTCGCACCCGGTGTGACCGGAGAGTAAATGGATTGCAATGCGTTTCTGCAAGATGCAAAACACACCGCAGAGGGCATAGGTGGGAACGTAGACTTACACCCCGGTCACAGCGATCCAACTTACAGGGAAGTCGCATGAGTCGGGAGTCATTCGGATTTGAGGTGCGTCTATGCAAGTCGCACGTACACTACTGTACAAATCGATCCGACCGAGTCAGAAAGCGCATGATATTGCCGCTGTAATTGCAGACAATAAGGTGCGACTTGCCATGCGATTTGAAAGTCGCATGGCATGGCGCACTCGTTGTGACCGCGGACAATATTTGCCTGTCCCGGAGTTCCGCTTTAACCCCCCCCCCCACTTCCTGCTGCCCGGCTCACCTGGTGCCTGAACTGGTTCTTCTCCAGGTTGAAGGCGACTTCCAGCTGCTTGCTCTTCTCCTGCAGCCGGTCGCAGTTCAGTTGCAGCCGGGACAGCTCGCCCGTCATTGTCTGCGGGGCACAAACACAACGCTGGCTCATGTGGCGGCTGCATTCCTTTTCTTTTTGCTTCATTTTCGTCAGAAACACATTTTGTGTCCCGGGGTGACAACGCTCATTCGCTGTACTGCATCTGTAGGGGAGCGGCACTGGCAACCTAGGACAGGACTACAGAACACCTCCTCCTCTTCTCTATAAAACGGGGAGGGGGGTTCTGTAGTCCACACAGGACAACTGGTCCCAGGATACAGGGCAGGACCTCTGCTGTTCCCTCCAGGAGGACAGCACCATCATTGTTCAGGCATCATCCAGAGACACCATCTCCTTCCTGATGTGCCAAATCAGAGATGACACAATCATGTAAATCCTGGTGTCTGTGCGGTTTTTTGGCTGTGTTCACAAATGTCTGACACAGATCAGCCCCTGCTGCAAACTCTCACCTTGTCCCTTGGTACAAAGTTACAATGTACAGTCTGATCACTGGGGGAGGGGAGACTGAGGAAATGCCTCCTCCTCCTTCTACAAAGTTACAATGTATAGTCTGATCACTGGAGGAGGGGAGACTGAGGAAATGCTTCCTCCTCCTCCTACAAAGTTACAATGTACAGTCTGATCGCTGGGGGAGGGGAGACTGAGGAAATGCTTCCTCCTCCTTCTACATAGTTACAATGTACAGTCTGATCACTGGAGGAGGGGAGACTGAGGAAACGCCTCCTCCTCCTTCTACATAGTTACAATGTACAGTCTGATCACTGGGGGAGGGGAGACTGAGGAAATGCTTCCTCCTCCTCCTCCTACAAAGTTACAATGTACAGTCTGATCGCCGGCAGAGGGGAGACTGAGGAAATGCCACCTCCTCCTTCTACAAAGTTACAATGTACGGTCTGATCAGTGGGGGAGGGGAGACCGAGGAAATGACTCCTCCTCCTTCTACAAAGTTACAATGTACAGTCTGATCACTGGGGGAGGGGAGACCGAGGAAATGCCTCCTCCTCCTTCTACAAAGTTACAATGTGCAGTCTGATCACTGGGGGAGGGGAGACCGAGGAAATGCCTCCTCCTCCTTCTACAAAGTTACAATGTGCAGTCTGATCACTGGGGGAGGGGAGACTGAGGAAATGCTTCCTCCTCCTTCTACAAAGTTACAATGTACAGTCTGATCACTGGGGGAGGGGAGACCGAGGAAATGCCTCCTCCTCCTTCTACAAAGTTACAATGGACAGTCTGATCACTGGGGGAGGGGAGACTGAGGAAATGCCTCCTCCTCCTTCTTCTACAAAGTCCCCGGTGCCCAGTAGAGCCGACGGGCCTCTTGATGACATCAGAAACAACATGGCGGTGGGGGACTGAGCAGTGGCTGAGCATGAGAGGATCTCAGAAAGACAATGGAGGGTGGTGGTCTCATACCTGATGAAGTCATGTGGTGTGTGACGTAACGCGTAGGGCAGAAGCGTGATGACGTCATTTCATTCATTAGATTGTAAGCTCTTAGGAGCCCTCCAACCCCGTCTGTATTGTATTGTAACTGAATAATAATAATAATAATAATAATAATAATATAACTCAATCCAAAATATTTAGAAAAGCAAAATCTCTGACAGGAACTCAAAACAAAAGAAAAAGAAAAAAGAAGCCGTTGTTGGTGCAGATTGTGAGATGTCAGGAATTGTGACTCCTCGGGGTACACTTACTGGCAGCGAATGTCACATTCACCAAACATTAGCTGAAGGCGAATCAATCGCTGTAACTAAAAGTCCCACATATTGGGAGGATTCGCCTGCGGTGAATGTCGGGTGAATGGCGTATTGGCTGCTTTGTATATGCCCCTATATGGTGAATAGGACGGCCCATTTTCTACGCATTGTGTGGGATCGGAGGTGACAACACGGATCGGGCGATTCCCCTCCGGCGCTGCAGTCCGCCTTCTCGTGCGTTCGGAATCCGCGGGAGAGAAGCTCCTCCCATCCTCCATTGTCTCGCTGTAACTATGTATCGAGAATCCAATTACGATTGTATCCAATAATGAATGGTGAATGGGAAACAGACGGCGTCCAATTCCACGCCAGCGCCGGGTAATCCTTTAATTGTCCGAACGCAGATTGCTCAATTCTCAGAGCGGAATTCCACAACAAAAGAAGCGATTATTGCGGCTCTCCTCCTGCTCACTTCATGGCAACAACCCCTCCGGAGGGGGCCAGGTGCAGCCGCGTTCTCCTGCGGGAGGAGCAACGGAATTCACAGCAACTTAACCCCTCAGCGCCACCTCCTGGCGCCCCTTTAAGAGGGCTTCTGTACTGTGACCTCTGTGATTGGTCCGTCACATGATCCCGTTGGCTTCCAATCAGAAGCTGTGACCAAACGCCATCAGTGACAGCTCAGTCAGCTCATAATGAACGCACTCCCCGCACACGCCCTCCGGCCATCTTGGACGCAAATGTGCAGCACGCGGGCGATATTGTTATTTATTTAATATTTTATATTCTTATTATTCAGGATTTTTATATCGCCAACAGTTTGCTCAGCGCTCTACATTATAAGTACAGTTACAATACAATACAGACGGGGTTGGAGGGCTCCTAAGAGCTTACAATCTAATGAATGAAATGACGTCATCACGCTTCTGTCCTACGCGTTACGCCACACACCACATGACTTCATTAGGTATGAGACCACCACCCTCCATTGTCTATCTGAGATCCTCTCATGCCCCACCACCGCTCAGTCCCCCACCGCCATGTTAGAGCCATTTCCTCAGTCTCCTTCCCCCAGTGATCAGACTGTACATTGTAACTTTCTAGAAGAAGGAGGAGGCATTTCCTCAGTCTCCCCTCCCCCAGTGATCAGACTGTACATTGTAACTTTGTAGGAGGAGGAGGAGCCATTTCCTCAGTCTCCCCTCCCCCAGTGATCAGACTGTACATTGTAATTTTGTAGGAGAAGGAGGCGGCAGCGTTGCCTCAGTCTCCTCCCCCAGTGATCAGACTGTACATTGTAACTTTGTAGAAGGAAGAGGCAGCATTTCCTCAGTCTCCCCTCCCCCGGTGATCAGACTGTACATTGTAACTTTGTAGAAGGAGGAGGGGGTATTTCCTCAGTCTCCCCTCCCCCAGTGATCAGACTGTACATTGTAACTTTGTAGGAGGAGGAAGCATTTCCTCAGTCTCCCCTCCCCCAGTGATCAGACTGTACATTGTGTCTTTGTAGAAGGAGGAGGAGGCATTTCCACAGTCTCTCCTCCCCCAGTGATCAGACTGTACATTGTAACTTTGTAGAAGGAGGAGGAGGCATTTCCTCAGTCTCCTCCCCCAGTGATCAGACTGTACATTGTAACTTTGTAGGAGGAGGAGGAGGCATTTCCTCAGTCTCCCCTCCCCCAGTGATCAGACTGTACATTGTAACTTTGTAGCACATGGTGAGAGGCTGCAGCAGGGGCAGATCTGTGTCAGGCATTTGTGAACACAGCTAAGACCTGCACAGGAAGCAGGAATTACATGGTTGTGTCATCTCTGAGCCAGGATGTAGGTGGTGACCCTGGACGATGCCTGAACAAAGATGGCGCCAACCTTCTGTTGAGAAGAAAGCAGCTGACGGCATTGTCAGGAAGGGACACATTACTCCTAGCCAGGGGCGGACTGACAACTCATGGGGCCCCTGGGCAATAGGAGATCATGGGGCCCCTGTGTCGTCACCCACACTCAAACCACACCCAAAAAAGCTTAAGAAAGTACTAGGGGCATCTCATGGGGCCCCTACTGACCCCGGGCCCTTGGTCAGTCCGCCCTGGTCCTAGCAGGCAGTGTGATTACCAGTTTGGCCGTGTCATGCTGTCTCTTCAGCGCCTCCAGGCTGTACTGCGCGCTCTCGTGCTCATCGGCGAGGACCGTCAGGTTATTCACCAGATTCTCATTGGTTAGGGACAGCGTTTGGTAGCGTCTGATTATGGCTTTCACCGGAGAATCCACGCCGTACTCCAGATAATCTACAATGAGGAGCACAGAGGGAATACAAAGTGACCGGCCGTGATCTGGGTGTCATACCTGCCCGCTGACAAATGCTGAGCAGTTCTACCCAATGACAACGATCGTCCAGCTGGCTGGGCGGGGCTCCTCCCTCCCTCTTCTCTATGCTCTCGGCTCAATTGGACTTTCATGTTTTGTATCTATTACTTCCGATATGAAATCGTTGTTTCAGCTGTGACAAAGGATTCCCAGAGAACGCGGCAGCAGTTACCTCCTTTCAGGCACCCCGAGGGGACCATACAGAAGAAGGGGGAGGAGTCACTGCTCAGACTTATTACTGGTGTAGCTTGAGCTACTGAGCTCTATAAACAACCAACTTTTGTCAGCAATGAAGGATAGTCTAGAAAACATGGAAGAGGAAGCTAAAGTGCCATCTGCTGTGTGGAGGAGGAGTTATAGGAGTTGGGGGGAGTCATGTAGGAGGGGTTATAGGAGTTGGGGGAGGTGTGGAGGTGTTATAGGAGTTGGGGGGAGTCGTGTAGGAGGGGTTATAGGAGATGGGGGGAGTGGTGGAGGAGGGGTTATAGGAGTTGGGGGAAGGTGTGGAGGAGGGGTTATAGGAGTTGGGGGGAGGTGTGGAGGAGGGGTTATAGGAGTTGGGGGGAGTGGTGGAGGAGGGGTTATAGGAGTTGGGGGGAGTTGTATAGGAGGGGTTATAGGAGTTGGTGGGAGGTGTGGAAAAGGGGTTATAGGAGTTGGGGGGAGTCCTGTAGGAGGGGTTATAGGAGTTGGGGGGAGTGGTGGAGGAGGGGTTATAGGAGTTGGGGAAGGTGGGGAGGAGGGGTTATAGGAGTTGGGGGGAGTGGTGGAGGAGGGGTTATAGGAGTTGGGGGGAGTGGTGGAGGAGAGGTTATAGGAGTTGGGGAAGGTGGGGAGGAGGGGTTATAGGAGTTGGGGGGAGTGGTGGAGGAGGGGTTATAGGAGTTGAAGGGAGTGGTGGAGAAGGGGTTATAGGAGTTGGGGGAGGGGTTATAGGAGTTGGGGGGGAGTGGTGGAGGAGGGGTTATAGGAGTTGGGGGGAGTGGTGGAAAAGGGGTTATAGGAGTTGGGGGAGGGGTTATAGGAGTTGGGGGGAGTGGTGGAGGAGGGGTTATAGGAGCTGGAGGGAGTGGTGGAAGAGGGGTTAAAGTTGGGGGGAGTGGTGGAGGAGGGGTTAAAGTTGGGGGGAGTGGTGGAGGAGGGGTTATATGATTTGGGAGGAGGTGTATCTATTACTTCCTATATGAAATCTTTGTTTCAGCTGTGACAAAGGATTCCCAGAGAATGCGGCAGCAGTTACCTCCTCTCAGGCACCCTGTCTTTCAGTCCGGGATTACAATGGAGAGGAAGGGATATAGGAGTTGGGGGAAGGAGTGGAGGAGGGGTTATAGGAGTTGGGGGGAGTGGTGCAGGAGGGGTTATAGGAGTTGGGGGGAGGTGTGGAGGAGGGGTTATAGGAGTTGGGGGGAGTCGTGCAGGAGGAGTTATAGGAGTTGAGGGGAGTGGTGGAGGAGGGGTTATAGGAGTTGGGGGGAGTGGTGGAGGAGGGGTTATAGGAGTTGGGGAAGGTGTGGAGGAGGGGTTATAGGAGTTGGGGGGAGTCGTGTAGGAGGGGTTATAGGAGTTGGGGGAGTGGTGGAGGAGGGTTTATAGGAGTTGGGGGGAGTGGTTATAGGAGTTGGGGAAGATGGGGAGGAGGGGTTATAGGAGTTGGGGGGAGTGGTGGAGAAGGGGTTATAGGAGTTGCAGGGAGTGGTGGAGGAGGGGTTAAAGTTGGGGGGAGTGGTGGAGGAGGGGTTATAGGAGTTGGGGGAGGGGTTATAGGAGTTGGGGGGAGTGGTGGAGGAGGGGTTAAAGTTGGGGGGAGTGGTGGAGGAGGGGTTAAAGTTGGGCGGAGGTGTGGAGGAGGGGTTATAGGAGTTGGGGAGGGAGTGGTGGAGGAGGGGATATAGGAGTTGGGGGAGTGGTGGAGGAGGGGTTATATGATTTGGGAGTAGGTGTGGAGGAGGAGATATAGGAGTTGGGGGAGTGGTGGAGGAGGGGATATAGGAGTTGGGCAGAGGTGTGGAGGAGGGGTTATATGATTTGGGAGGAGGTGTATCTATTACTTCCTATATGAAATCTTTGTTTTACATTTTTGGGGCACAGCTGTGACAAAGGATTCCCAGAGAACGCGGCAGCAGTTACCTCCTTTCAGGCACCCTGTCTTTGAGCCATACAGAGGAAGGGGGAGGAGTCACTGCTCAGACTTATTCACTGGTGTAGTTTGAGCTACTGAGCTCTATAAACAACCAACTTTTGTCAACAATGAAGGATAGTCTAGAGAACATGGAAAAGGAAGCTAAAGCGCCATCTGCTGGTTGAAAATGAGATTACAAAAAAATCTGGGTATACTTAATGGCCAGGAAATCGGTATTTTGAAGTGGAGGGAAGAGGAGAACATTGGGGAGCTCTAGGACAGGAAAATGGTGACACGACGGATTGGTCGGTTCGGCTCAGCGATCACTTACTGTCCGGGACTTTCTCCAACATCTTCAACAAGAACTCCTCGTAGATTGTGTTCCTCCTCACCCGATCCTGGAGCCTCCGCTGTCTACAGGAGAAAAGATTTCATGTTATTCCAGAGATTTCCCAACAAGGCCTCCATTGCAGGTTGTCAGTGAGGTGAGGGGAGGGGTAGAAGAGGTGGTGGCTCCACCAAGGGCCCCCTCTTTATAGGGCCCCATAGTGCGTACCCAACCTCATCATCCACCCTCATCATCACCATGTTATGGAGTCATGACGCAGATAAAGAGCTTCCAATGGGGGAAGAGCGCTGGGGGGGAGGGAATAAGAGTTGTGGTGATGGGGGATGGGGTGGGGGGTATAGGAGTTGTGGTGGTGGGGGATGGGGTGGGGGGTTTATGGAAGTGGGGCAAGTGGAGGAAAAGTTGAAAGAATTGAAGTAGGTAGGTATAGAGGAGGAGTATCAATGGTTGGAAACCAGGATAGGTGTGCAGGAGGGGTTATAGGAGTTGGGGGGAGTTGGTTGGAGGAGGGGTTATAGGAGATGGGGGGAGTTGGTTGGAGGAGGGGTTATAGGAGTTGGGGGGAGTTGATTGGAGGAGGGGTTATAGGAGTTGGGGGGAGTGGTGGAGGGGTTATAGGAGTTGGGGGGAGTTGGAGGAGGGGTTATAAGAGTTGGGGGGAGTTGATTGGAGGAGGGGTTATAGGAGATGGGGGGAGGTGTGCAGGAGGGGTTATAGGAGTTGGGGGGAGTTGGTTGGAGGAGGGGTTATAGGAGATGGGGGGAGTGGTGGAGGAGGGGTTATAGGAGATGGGGGGAGAGGTGGAGGAGGGGTTATAGGAGTTGGGGGGAGTTGATTGGAGGAGGGGTTATAGGAGTTGGGGGGAGTTGATTGGAGGAGGGGTTATAGGAGTTGGGGGGAGTTGATTGGAGGAGGGGTTATAGGAGATGGGGGGAGGTGTGGAGGAGGGATTATAGGAGTTGCGGGGAGGTGTGGAGGAGGGGTTTTAGGAGTTTGGGGAGTTGGTTGGGGGAGGGGTTATAGGAGTTGGGGGGAGTTGGTTGGAGGAGGGGTTATAGGAGATGGGGGGAGTTGGTTGGAGGAGGGGTTATAGGAGATGGGGGGAGTTAGTTGGAGGCGGGGTTATAGGAGTTGGGGGGAGTTGGTTGGAGGAGGGGTTATAGGAGATGGGGGGAGTTGGTTGGAGGAGGGGTTATAGGAACTGGGGGGAGGTGTGAAGGAGGGGTTATAGGAGATGGGTGGAGTTGGTTGGAGGTGGGGTTATAGGAGTTGGGGGGAGTTGGTTGGAGGAGGGGTTATAGGAGATGGGGGGAGTTGGTTGGAGGTGGGGTTATAGGAGTTGGGGGGAGTGGTGGAGGAGGGGTTATAGGAGTTGGGGGGAGTTGGTTGGAGGAGGGGTTATAAGAGATGGGGGAGTTGGTTGGAGGAGGGGTTATAGGAGTTGGGGGGAGTTGGGGTTATATGAGATGGGGGGAGTTGGTTGGAGGTGGGGTTATAGGAGTTGGGGGAGTGGTGGAGGAGGGGTTATAGGAGTTGGGGGGAGGAGTGAAGGAGGGGTTATAGGAGTTGGGGGGAGTTGGTTGGAGGAGGGGTTTTAGGAGTTTGGGGGAGTTGGTTGGAGGAGGGGTTATAGGAGATGGGGGGAGTTGGTTGGAGGAGGGGTTATAGGAGATGGGGGGAGTTGGTTGAAGGTGGGGTTATAGGAGTTGGGGGAGTGGTGGAGGAGGGGTTATAGGAGTTGGGGGGAGTTGGTTGGAGGAGGGGTTATAGGAGATGGGGGAGTTGGTTGGAGGAGGGGTTATAGGAGTTGGGGGGAGTTGGTTGGAGGAGGGGTTATAGGAGATGGGGGAGTTGGTTAGAGGAGGGGTTATAGGAGTTGGGGGGAGTTGGTTGGAGGAGGGGTTATAGGAGATGGGTGGAGTTGGTTGGAGGAGGGGTTATAGGAGTTGGGGGGAGGTGTGAAGGAGGGGTTATAGGAGATGGGGGGAGTTGGTTGGAGGAGGGGTTATAGGAGATGGGTGGAGTTGGTTGGAGGAGGGGTTATAGGAGTTGGGGGGAGGTGTGAAGGAGGGGTTATAGGAGATGGGGGGAGTTGGTTGGAGGAGGGGTTATAGGAGTTGGGGGGAGTTGGTTGGAGGAGGGGTTATAGGAGTTGGGGGGAGTTGGTTGGAGGAGGGGTTATAGGAGATGGGGGGAGTTGGTTGGAGGAGGGGTTATAGGAGATGGGGGGAGTTGGTTGGAGGAGGGGTTATAGGAGATGGGGGGAGTTGTTTGGAGGAGGGGTTATAGGAGATGGGGGGAGATGGTTGGAGGAGGGGTTATAGGAGATGGGGGGAGTTGTTTGGAGGAGGGGTTATAGGAGATGGGGGGAGTTGGTTGGAGGAGGGGTTATAGGAGATGGGGGGAGTTGGTTGGAGGTGAGGTTATAGGAGTTGGGGAGAGTTGGTTGGAGGAGGGGTTATAGGAGTTGGGGGGAGGTGTGGAGGAGGGGTTATAGGAGTTGGGGGGAGGTGTGGAGGAGGGGTTATAGGAGTTGGGCGGAGGTGTGGAGGAGGGGTTATAGGAGTTGGGGGGAGGTGTGGAGGAGGGGTTATAGGAGATGGGGGAGTTGGTTGGAGGCGGGGTTATAGGAGTTGGGGGGAGGGCACAGGGCAGCCTACCTGACTTTCTTTTCTTGGAGTTGTTCTGCCAGTTGTTCGATCTCGGTTCTGCGCTGATCGTTTTGCCGCGACTCGGCTTGGTATCTCGCCGTCGCCCGCCGCTGTTTGGCTTCGCTGTCCTTTAGGAACTTTTCGAACTTCTCCGCTTTCTCTGAATACTGCGGATGGGAATTCCGGGACCGTTAGGTCCGGGTGATATACAGCGGGAATTGCGGAGATAAATACTGGAAATGCGTATATGTGCGCGGTCACGCCGCGGCGAACTCACGTGTGATTTGCAAACTGAAATCACATGAAATGAATGTGAATGTCTTAACATGACTTTTTCGGCAGTTTTGTTGCGATTTCACATACAGAGAATAGAATGGAAATCGCAAGAAATCGTTGAAAATCTTCACAAGCAGCAATAAAGTCTTCAGAAATCGCACCTGAAATTGCACACAAATCGCAGCGGTGTGACTAGTGACTAAATGTCCTCAGTCATGTGACCCACCCTGCCCCCCCAGCCTCCATGTTGGTAAATGAAGTCACCGTTCTCAATACAGGACCAACCGGGAGCCTTGGGGGTCAGTAGTATGTAATGTACATAGTTCAGGGGTCAACAATATGCAATGTACAGAGTACAGGGGTCAGCAGTATGTAATGTACAGAGTACAGGGGTCAGCAGTATGTAATGTACAGAGTACAGGGGTCAGCAGTATGTAATGTACAGAGTACAGGGGTCAGCGGTATGCAATGTACAGAGTACAGGGGTCAGCAGTATGTAATGTAAAGAGTACAGGGGTCAGCGGTATGTAATGTGCAGAGTGCAGGGGTCAGCGGTATGTAATGTGCAGAGTGCAGGGGTCAGCGGTATGTAATGTACAGAGTGCAGGGGTCAGCGGTATGTAATGTACAGAGTGCAGGGGTCAGCGGTATGTAATGTACAGAGTGCAGGGGTCAGCGGTATGTAATGTACAGAGTGCAGGGGTCAGCAGTATGTAATGTACAGAGTGCAGGGGTCAGCGGTATGTATTGTGCAGAGTACAGGGGTCAGCAGTATGTAATGTACAGAGTACAGGGGTCAACAATATGTAATGTACAGAGTACAGGGGTCAGCAGTATGTAATGTACAGAGTACAGGGGTCAACAATATGTAATGTACAGAGTACAGGGGTCAGCAGTATGTAATGTACAGAGTGCAGGGGTCAACAATATGTAATGTACAGAGTACAGGGGTCAGCAGTATGTAATGTACAGAGTGCAGGGGTCAACAATATGTAATGTACAGAGTACAGGGGTCAGCAGTATGTAATGTACAGAGTACAGGGGTCAGCAGTATGTAATGTGCAGAGTACAGGGGTCAGCAGTATGTAATGTACAGAGTACAGGGGTCAACAATATGTAATGTACAGAGTACAGGGGTCAGCAGTATGTAATGTACAGAGTACAGGGGTCAGCAGTATGTAATGTACAGAGTACAGGGGTCAACAATATGTAATGTACAGAGTACAGGGGTCAGCAATACGTAATGTACAGAGTACAGGGGTCAACAATATGTAATGTACAGAGTACAGGGGTCAGCAGTATGTAATGTACAGAGTACAGGGGTCAACAATATGTAATGTACAGAGTACAGGGGTCAGCAATACGTAATGTACAGAGTACAGGGGTCAGCAGTATGTAATGTACAGAGTGCAGGGGTCAACAATATGTAATGTACAGAGTACAGGGGTCAGCAGTATGTAATGTACAGAGTGCAGGGGTCAACAATATGTAATGTACAGAGTACAGGGGTCAGCAGTATGTAATGTACAGAGTACAGGGGTCAGCAGTATGTAATGTAAAGAGTACAGGGGTCAGCGGTATGTAATGTGCAGAGTGCAGGGGTCAGCGGTATGTAATGTGCAGAGTGCAGGGGTCAGCGGTATGTAATGTACAGAGTGCAGGGGTCAGCGGTATGTAATGTACAGAGTGCAGGGGTCAGCGGTATGTAATGTACAGAGTGCAGGGGTCAGCGGTATGTAATGTACAGAGTGCAGGGGTCAGCAGTATGTAATGTACAGAGTGCAGGGGTCAGCGGTATGTATTGTGCAGAGTACAGGGGTCAGCAGTATGTAATGTACAGAGTACAGGGGTCAACAATATGTAATGTACAGAGTACAGGGGTCAGCAGTATGTAATGTACAGAGTACAGGGGTCAACAATATGTAATGTACAGAGTACAGGGGTCAGCAGTATGTAATGTACAGAGTGCAGGGGTCAACAATATGTAATGTACAGAGTACAGGGGTCAGCAGTATGTAATGTACAGAGTGCAGGGGTCAACAATATGTAATGTACAGAGTACAGGGGTCAGCAGTATGTAATGTACAGAGTACAGGGGTCAGCAGTATGTAATGTGCAGAGTACAGGGGTCAGCAGTATGTAATGTACAGAGTACAGGGGTCAACAATATGTAATGTACAGAGTACAGGGGTCAGCAGTATGTAATGTACAGAGTACAGGGGTCAGCAGTATGTAATGTACAGAGTACAGGGGTCAACAATATGTAATGTACAGAGTACAGGGGTCAGCAATACGTAATGTACAGAGTACAGGGGTCAACAATATGTAATGTACAGAGTACAGGGGTCAGCAGTATGTAATGTACAGAGTACAGGGGTCAACAATATGTAATGTACAGAGTACAGGGGTCAGCAATACGTAATGTACAGAGTACAGGGGTCAGCAGTATGTAATGTACAGAGTGCAGGGGTCAACAATATGTAATGTACAGAGTACAGGGGTCAGCAGTATGTAATGTACAGAGTGCAGGGGTCAACAATATGTAATGTACAGAGTACAGGGGTCAGCAGTATGTAATGTACAGAGTACAGGGGTCAGCAGTATGTAATGTACAGAGTGCAGGGGTCAACAGTATGTAATGTACAGAGTACAGGGGTCTGCAGTATGCAATGTACAGAGTACAGAGGTCAGCAATATGTAATGTACAGAGTACAGGGGTCAGCAGGATGTAATGTACAGAGTACAGGGGTCAGCAGTATGTAATGTACAGAGTACAGGGGTCAGCAGTATGTAATGTACAGCATGCAGGGGACAGAAGTACGTATTGTAAAGAATGCAGGGGTCAGGTGTATTCAACGTATAGAATTCGGGAGGCATCAGTATGTAATACACAGAGCACAGGAGTCAAACGTATATACAGCCCAGTACACAGCGACCCCTATGATGTAATGAGCCGTACTTTTCAAGGCCCAACCAGTTGTACAATCAGATTGTCTGGTCTGTGGTCTGCTCAGCAGGCAGAAAATGACGATCCATACTGCAGTGTCCTCACCTCTTTCTCTTTCAGCGTAAACTCCTCCCTCCGCGCCTCCAGCTCCCGCATGCGCTCGCCGAACTCCTCCCTTTTGCGAACCAGTTCCTGGCTGATGCGGTCGTACTCCACCTCTTTTTTCAGGACCAGCGTCCTCTGCAGAGTGTTCTTGCTGGTGTCCAAAATCTTACCAGCAGCCTAAACTCCAGCAGAAAAATATTTCCCGTTACGGGCGGATATTGGGCGCAATAAGGGATGAGCACGCAATTTGCAACCATTTCACGCAAATGCCTGGCACTGACAGCACCGGAAGGAGATCAGATTAGCCCCCCCCCCCTTCCCCCGAGCATCTCAGTCCAGGAGGTAGATGGTGACCCTGGATGATGCCTAAATAAAGATGGCGCCGCCCTTCTGGAGAGAAGAGCAGATGACAGCATTGTCGGGGGGGGGGGGGGGTCCTGGGAGGAAACAAATACCTGGAATGGTTACAATGACACATTACATAGGAGGATACGCCTCACATGATACAATGTATCGGATTTGGATCCACGTTACTGGCTGCAATAAATGTGGAGACGCCTCACTCACCTCTTTTATTATGGGGATTTGTGTGACACCTTCATCCTCCTCATCCCTGAAAAAGAAAGTTTCAACATTGACAGGGAATCCTGATAAAGCTGCACCGTGGATCTGGAACATCAATCCGGTGTCACCGACACCCTCCGGGCGCTGTGCCCACACCTGCTGAACCCGCATCATGAAAATGCCATGCGGCTATTAGTAGTCGGCTGGCCTGGTGTCCCCCTGAGCTGCCCGCACTGAGCGCATCCAATCCCACAAAGGGGCTCATTCACATCACACCTCCCTTTCCATCCCAGGGTGATACGCTGTATACGGTATATACTGCCTGTGTTGGCTGCATTCGTTTCCTTTGTATACCATTATTTTCACCTGGTGATCCCGCCAGTAACACTTCCTGTCCCAGGGTGACAACGCTTGCTGGCTGTGCTGTATCTGTGGGGGAGCAGTGTTGTCACCTTAGGGCAGGACTACAGAACCCCCCCCTCTCCTCATCTCTATAATAAAGGGGGAGGTGTTCTGTAGTTTGCAGAGGAGCTTGGCTGCTGATATTATTGTTTGAGATAACACAGGACAGCACCGGATTTCTGGCAGGATCAAAGGATATGTTTAGCACTTATCAAACAGATACCACACAATGAGTCCCCCTTTACAGTGCAGGAAATGTGTATTTGCTCCCCTCTGATGCTGAATTTTCGCCCCTCACACAGAAATGATCGGTCTAACAATGGAATGTTCGCCCCTCACACAGAAACGATCGGTCTAACAATGGAATGTTCGCCCCTCACACAGAAATGATCGGTCTAACAATGGAATGTTCGCCCCTCACACAGAAACGATCGGTCTAACAATGGAATGTTCGCCCCTCACACAGAAACGATCGGTCTAACAATGGAATGTTCGGTGTAACACTGAGAGACAGAATACAACAACAAATTCAGCAGAAATGCGTCTAACAAATGATGACGGATCTGCATGTTCATGAGGGAAAGAAGGATTTGATCCCCTATCATTCAGCAGGATTTCTGGCTCCCAGGTGTCTCTCATACAGGTAACAAGCTGAGATTAGAAGCAGTCTCTTAAAGGGAGTGCTGCTAATCTCATTGTGTTACCTGTATAAAAGACACCTGTCCACAGGAGCCATCAAACCATCAGATTCCAAACTCTCCACCATGGCAAAGACCAAAGAGCTGTCCAAGGATGTCAGGGACAAGATGGTAGACCTACACAAGGCTGGACTGGGCTACCAAACTATGGCCAAGCAGCTTGGTGAGAAGGTGACAACAGTTGGTGCAATCATTCACAAATGGAAGAAACACAAAACAAGTGTCAGTCTCCCTAGGTCTGGTGCACCATGCAAGATCTCACCTCGTGGGGTGTCAATGATCATGAGAACAGTGAGGAATCATCCCAGAACTACACGTGAGGATCTTGTCAATGATCTCCAGGCAGCTGGGACCACAGTCACCAAGAAAACAATTGGTAACACACTACGCCGACAAGGACTGAAATCCTGCAGTGCCCGCACGGTCCCTCTGCTCAAGAAAGCCCATGTCCAGGCCCGTCTGAAGTCTGCCACTGAACATCTGAATGATGCCGAGGAGGACTGGTGGGAAGTGTTGTGGTCAGAGGAGACCAAAATCCAGCTCTTTGGCATCAACGCAACTCGCCGTGTTTGGAGGAGGAGGAATGCTGCCTATGACCCCAAGAACACCATCCCAACTGTGAAACATGGTGGTGGAAACATTCTGCTTTGGGGGTGTTTTTCTGCTAAGGGGACAGGACAACTGCACCGCATCAAAGGGATGATGGACGGGGCAATGTGCCATCAAATCTTGGGTGAGAACCTTCTTCCCTCAGCCAGGGCATTGAAAATGGGTGGTGGATGGGTGTTCCAGCATGACAATGACCCAAAACACACGGCCAAGGCAACAAAGGAGCGGCTCAAGAAGAAGCACATTAAGGTCCTGGAGTGGCCTAGCCAGTCTACAGACCTTCATCCGATGGAAAATCTGTGGAGGGAGCTGAAAGTTCGAGTTGCCAAACGTCAGCCACCAAACCTTAATGACTTGGAGAGGATCTGCCAAGAGGAGTGGGCCAAAATCCCTCCTGAGATGTGTGCGAACCTGGGGGCCAACTCCAGGAAACGCCTGACCTCTGTGATTGCCAACAAGGGATTGGCCACCAAGTACTAAGTCATGTTTTGTGAAGGGGATCCAATCCTTCTTTCTCTCATGAACATGCAGATCCGTCATCATTTGTTAGACGCATTTCTGCTGAATTTGTTGTTGTATTCTGTCTCTCAGTGTTACACCGAACATTCCATTGTTAGACCGATCACTTCTGTGTGAGGGGCGAACATTCCATTGTTAGACCGATCATTTCTGTGTGAGGGGCGAACATTCCATTGTTAGACCGATCATTTCTGTGTGAGGGGCGAACATTCCATTGTTAGACCGATCACTTCTGTGTGAGGGGCGAACATTCCATTGTTAGACCGATCATTTCTGTGTGAGGGGCGAACATTCCATTGTTAGACCGATCATTTCTGTGTGAGGGGCGAACATTCCATTGTTAGACCGATCATTTCTGTGTGAGGGGCGAACATTCCATTGTTAGACCGATCATTTCTGTGTGAGGGGCGAACATTCAGCATCAGCCGGGGAGCAAATACGCATTTCCTTCACTGTATATCTGTGGAGTAGCAGTGTTGTCACCTTAGGGCAGGACTACAGAACACCTCCCCCTCATCACTATAATAAAGGGGGAGGTGTTCTGTAGTTTGCAGAGGAGCTAGGCGGCTGATATTGTTTGAGATAACACAGGACAGCACCGGATTTCTGGCAGGATCAAGGGGTATGTTTGGCACTTATCAAACAAATATCTCACAATGAGTCCCCCTTTTTATCACATGTCCCCATCAGAGCGCCCCCTTACCTCAGGGGTCTGCATCAGACTGGCTCGCGGATCAGTGGATGCGCTCTAAGAGACCTGGGGGGATGGGGGCACAAGTAAAATGTAGGGGGGTACAGCCCACCCCAGCATCCTGCTAGATCAGCCCTGTGATGGGGGATATTATTGGGAGTAATGGGATATATAATTGGAGGTGAGAAATAATTTTGGGGATATATTTGGAGGGATATAATTTGGGGGGTATATTTGGGGGATAACATTTGGGGGTGGGATATAATTTTGGGAGTATAATTGAAGGGGGTGGGCTATAATTGGAGGTGGGATATAATTGGGGGGATGTAATTGGGCGATTATAATTGGGGGGTATAATTGGGGGTGGGGTATAATTTGGGGGATATAATTGGGGGTATAATTGGGGGGATATAATTGGAGGTGGGACTGGGATATAATGGGGGGATAAAATTGGGGGGGATATAATTGGGGTGGGATATCATTTGGGGGTGTATAATTGGGGGTGGGATATAAATTAGGGGTGGGATATAATTGGGGGGTATAATGGGGGGGATATTATTTGAGGGAATATAATTGGAGGGAGTGGGATATAAATGGGGGGTGGGATATAAATGGGGGGTGGGATATAAATGGGGGTGGGATATAATTGGGGGTGGGATATAAATGGGGGGTGGGATATAATTGGGGGGTGGGATATAATTGGGGGTGAAGGGGGGGCTGACCTGGCCTCCTCCAGCTGGGTGACGAAGACATTCCTCCTCCGGAGGTCCAGGTTGAGCTCATATTTCGGGGTGTTCCCGGGGAACGGAGGTTGCTCGGGATCGCTCATTGTTCTCCGACGATCGCCGCCGGACGTACTTGGAAAACTTCTCTCCGCACGGCGCTGGGTCCGCGTTCTGTCACCATGGAGACCCTCCGCCAATCACAGCACCAAACAGCGACTGAGGGTCCCCGCCCACTCCGCCGGGCTAGTCCAGTGTGTGCCAAAGAGGGTGCGTGTGTGGGAGGAGCCAAAGTGTGTAAAGGAGGAGGGGGGCAATATGTACAGAGGGGGGGCATTGTGTACAGGGGGGACGGGGTGCATGGATGGAGGGGTGCATTGTGTGTGATGTCTATATATTCTGCCTGGAGCTGACCCTCCCCCACCTGCCCCATTCCTGGCCTACAGCCCCATTTATGCCGTGGCTGTGCGTCTACGTGCGGAAAGGAGCGCTGCGTTCTGCCGCGGTGTGCAGGTCTGCAGGTTCTGTCCGCACATCCGTGTCCATGCGTACATGTTTAGTCATTGATTGGAATGGAAGAAGAATTGTATACATCCAATGGCTGGAAACACAAACTATCGGCACCCAATGAGGGTGACATACATTCCTGACCAATACACACATTACTGCCACGTGTGGCTGCTGGTGGCGATATGTGGTCTCCAAACTGTGGCCCTGGGGACAGATGCGGTTCTTTGCTTGCCTTTATCCAGTCCTTGAAGCACTATTCCTCCACTGACACCAACGATGGGGCACTATTCCTCCACTGACACCAACGATGGGGCACTATTCCTCCCACTGACACCAATGATGGGGCACTATTCCTCCCACTGACACCAATGATGGGGCACTATTCCTCCCACTGACTCCAATGATGGGGCACTATTCCTCCCACTGACACCAATGATGGGACACTATTCCTCCCACTGACACCAACGATGGGGCACTATTCCTCCCACTGACACCAACGATGGGGCACTATTCCTCCCACTGACACCAACGATGGGGCACTATTCCTCCCACTGACTCCAATGATGGGGCACTATTCCTCCCACTGACACCAATGATGGGACACTATTCCTCCACTGACACCAATGATGGGGCACTATTCCTCCCACTGACACCAATGATGGGGCACTATTCCTCCCACTGACACCAATGATGGGGCACTATTCCTCCCACTGACACCAATGATGGGGCACTATTCCTCCCCACTGACACCAACAATGGGGCGCTATTCCTCCCACTGATACCAATGATGGGGCACTATTCCTCCCACTGACACCAATGATGGGGCACTATTCCTCCCACTGACACCAACGATGGGGCGCTATTCCTTCCACTGATACCAATGATGGGGCACTATTCCTCCCACTGACACCAACGATGGGGCGCTATTCCTTCCACTGATACCAATGATGGGGCACTATTCCTCCCACTGACACCAATGATGGGGCACTATTCCTCCCACTGACACCAATGATGGAACACTATTCCACCCACTGACACCAATGATGGGGCACTATTCCTCCACTGACACCAATGATGGGGCACTATTCCTCCCACTGACACCAACGATGGGGCACTATTCCTCCCACTGACACCAACGATGGGGCACTATTCCTCCCACTGACACCAACGATGGGGCACTATTCCTCCCCACTGACACCAACGATGGGGCGCTATTCCTCCCACTGATACCAATGATGGGGCGCTATTCCTCCCACTGACACCAATGATGGGGCACTATTCCTCCCACTGACACCAACGATGGGGCGCTATTCCTTCCACTGATACCAATGATGGGGCACTATTCCTCCCACTGACACCAATGATGGGGCACTATTCCTCCCACTGACACCAATGATGGGGCACTATTCCTCCCACTGACACCAATGATGGGGCACTATTCCTCCCACTGACACCAATGATGGGGCACTATTCCTCCCACTGACACCAATGATGGGACACTATTCCTCCCACTGACTCCAATGATGGGGCACTATTCCTCCCACTGACTCCAATGATGGGGCGCTATTCCTCCCACTGACACCAATGATGGGGCACTATTCCTCCCACTGACACCAATGATGGGGCACTTCTAGACCCCTGATCTAGACGAACCCCAAATAAATACAAATACACAGTAAAGGGAGGTGTGGAGGAAACAATGTGACTCGTTGTGGTAATCGAATCTCGCTCAAGACACGAGGATGACTTATTTAGTGTCTGGTGGGTGAGGCGAAGTGTTGCGTTACTCCGGTGATCCCAGCGCATCAGAAACGTCCTTCCTTACATGAAGAGTTATATATGACATCGATCATGTGACCCCAAACCTCCTCCACCCGCCTCCGGCCTCCCCGTCAATGTTACTGTTCGGCATGTGCAAAGTTCACTGTTTATCGTCTTGTTTGGGACGACTTTTCTATCCTAAGATGTCACAGCTCAGCGGGTCCGGACCAGGAAAATGAGACTTTATCTGAACCCATCATGGAATGCAGAAAACCTGTCCTCACATGTGCTGGCTGCATTAGTTTTCCTTTTTTAGGGCTTTATTTTCACCTGGTGATCCTACAAATACCACATTTCCTGTCCTGGGGTGACAACACAACATTTGTTATCCTTAGATGTTTTATATACACTATATTGCCCCAAGTATTGTCCCCGCCCCCCCTATATACACTATATTGCCCCAAGTATTGTCCCCGCCCCCCCTATATACACTATATTACCCCAAGTATTGTCCCCGCCCCCCCTATATACACTATATTACCCCAAGTATTGTCCCCCCCCTGTATATACACTATATTACCCCAAGTATTGTCCCCGCCCCCCTGTATATACACTATATTGCCCCAAGTATTGTCCCCGCCCCCCTGTATATACACTATATTGCCCCAAGTATTGTCCCCGCCCCCCTGTATATACACTATATTACCCCAAGTATTGTCCCCGCCCCCCCTATATACACTATATTGCCCCAAGTATTGTCCCCGCCCCCCTGTATATACACTATATTACCCCAAGTATTGTCCCCCCCCCTGTATATACACTATATTACCCCAAGTATTGTCCCCGCCCCCCTGTATATACACTATATTGCCCCAAGTATTGTCCCCACCCCCCCCTATATACACTATATTACCCCAAGTATTGTCCCCGCCCCCCTGTATATACACTATATTACCCCAAGTATTGTCCCCGCCCCCCCTATATACACTATATTGCCCCAAGTATTGTCCCCCCCCTGTATATACACTATATTACCCCAAGTATTGTCCCCGCCCCCCCTATATACACTATATTGCCCCAAGTATTGTCCCCCCCCCTGTATATACACTACATTGCCCCAAGTATTGTCCCCCCCCCCTCGTATATACACTATATTGCCCCAAGTATTGTCCCCGCCCCCCCTATATACACTATATTGCCCCAAGTATTGTCCCCCCCCCTGTATATACACTATATTGCCCCAAGTATTGTCCCCCCCCTGTATATACACTATATTGCCCCAAGTATTGTCCCCCCCCCCCTCGTATATACACTATATTGCCCCAAGTATTGTCCCCGCCCCCCCGTATATACACTATATTGCCCCAAGTATTGTCCCCGCCCCCTCTATATACACTATATTACCCCAAGTATTGGGTCGCAGCCCTTTCCACGCACATGACATTTAATGGCCCCCCAGTCTTAGTCCGTAGGGTTCAATATTGAGTTGGCCCCGCCCTTCCCACACACATGACCTTTCATGGCCCCCCAGTCTTAGTCCATAGGGTTCAATATTGAGTTGGCCCCGCCCTTTCCACACACATGACCTTTAATGGCCCCCCAGTCTTAGTTCGTAGGGTTCAATATTGAGTTGGCCCCGCCCTTTCCACGCACATGACCTTTAATAACCCCCCAGTCTTAGTCCGTAGGGGTCAATATTGAGTTGGCCCCGCCCTTTCCACGCATATGACCTTTAATGGCCCCCCAGTCTTAGTCCATAGGGTTCAATATTGAGTTGGCCCCGCCCTTTCCACGCATATGACCTTTAATGGCCCCCCCAGTCTTAGTCCATAGGGTTGAATATTGAGTTGGCCCCGCCCTTTGCCTCTTCTGGGAAGGCCGTCCACAAGGTTTAGGAGGGTGTCTATGGGAAGGTTGGACCATTCTTCCAGAAGCACATTTGTCAGGTCAGGCACTGATGTCGGGGGAGGAGGCCTGGCTCGCAGTCTCCGCTCTAATTCATCCCAAAGGTGTTCTATGGGGTTGAGGTCAGGACTCTGTGCAGGACAGTCAAGTTCCTCCACCCCAAACTGGCTCCTCCATGTCTTTATGGACCTTGCTTTGTGCACTGGTGCGCAGTCATGTTGGAACAGGAAGGGGCCATCCCCAAACTCCTCCCACAAAGTTGGGAGCATGAAATTGTCCAAAATGTCGCCTTAAGAGTTCCCTTCACAGGAACTAGGGGGCCAAGCCCAACCACTGAAAAACACCCCCACACCATAATCCCCACTCCACCAAACTGTACACTTGGCACAATGCAGTCAGGCAAGTACCGTTCTCCTGGCAACCGCCAAACCCAGACACGTCCATCGGATTGCCAAACAGAGAAGTGTGATTGGTCCCTCCAGAGAACACGTCTCCTCTGCTCTAGAGTCCAGTGGCGGCGTGCTTTACACCACGGCATCCGACGCTTTGCATTGCACTTGGTAATGGAAGGCTTGGATGCAGCTGCTCAGCCATGGAAACCCATTCCATGAAGCTCTCTACGCACTGTTGTTGGGCTCATCTGAAGGCCACACCAAGTTTGGAGGTCTTTAGCTATTGACTCTGCAGACAGTTGGTGACTTCTGCGCACTGTGCGCTTCAGCATGCGCTGACCCCGCCCTGTCATGTGACGTGGCCTACCACTTGGTGGCTGAGTGGCTGTTGTTCCCAGTTGCTTCCAGGTAGACATTACAGGTACAATACCATTTGGTACAAGAGGAAACAGAGGGCCCTGATCCTGGGAGGAGGAAGGGTTGAGTGATACAAAAGATAATAGCTGTGGGGGGGAGGAGCTGATGGAGGAAATAAATGGCAGTTTACTAGGTAGAAGCAGGATAGGCTGCTTTAAAGAGAAAGGTTTTCAGGGATTGTCTAAAGGTGGACAGATTAGGAGACAGCCAGATAGATTAAGGTAGAGAGTTCCATAGGGTGGGAGAAGCTCAGGAGAAGTCCTGGAGGCAAGCATGGGAGGAGGTGATGCAGGAAATAGAGAGCAGCAGGATTTGGGAGGATTGAAGAGAGCGGTTTGGTTGATATTTTGAGACCATTACATTACATTACATTGAGTTTATATAGCGCCAAAGGGTTTGCTCAGCGCTGTACAATAGAGGGGGGGACAATACATGAAACATTACAGCAACTACAAACAGCACACGAGGGGTTCAAGGGCCCTACTCTTTCGAGCTTACAATCTAGGAGGGAGGGGGTAGAGGCACAGGAGGAAGTGGCTGTGGGGGATGGAGTGGTAGGAGGAATGAAGGAGAGCAGCAGTTAGGTGAGGGTGGGGTAGGCTTCCCTGAAGAGGTGGGTTTTCAGGGAGCGCCTGAAGGTGAGGAGGGAAGGTGACAGTCTGATGGATTGGGGTAGTGAGTTCCAGAGGATGGGGGAGGACCTGGAGAAGTCTTGCAGACGTGCGTGTGAGGAGGAGACCAGGGAGCAAGATAGAAGGAGGTCCTGTGAAGAGCGAAGGGTACGGGTGGGGTGGTACTTGGGAATCAGGTCGGTGAGGTAGTTAGGGGCAGTGTTGTGAATGGCTTTGTAGGTCAGAGTGAGTAGTTTGAATTTGATGCGTTGGGCAATGGGGAGCCAGTGGAGGGAGAGGCAGAGGGGGGTGTCAGAGGTGGAGCGGGTGGTGAGGTGGATGAGTCTAGCCGCTGAGTTGAGGATGGTCTGAAGCGGGGAGAGCCTGCACTGGGGTAGGCCGGTGAGGAGGGAGTTGCAGTAGTCAAGGCGTGAGATAATCAGGGAGTGAACGAGTAGTTTAGCGGCGTCTGGGGTAAGGAAGGAGCGTATTTTGGCGATATTGCGGAGGCGGAGCCTGCATGTGTTTGTGAGAGATTTGACATGAGGTTGGAAGGAGAGGTTAGAGTCCAGAATGACTCTCCAGGTTGGTGATGTAATTGGGGGCCGAGTTGTGGATGACTTTGTAAGTTGGTGTTAGTATTTTGAATTTTATTCGTTAGGCGAGTTGAAACCAGTGGAGGGATTGGCAGAGAGGGGTGGAGGACACTGAGTGGAGGTCAGTGGAGGGATTGGCATAGAGGGGTGGAGGACCCTGAATGGAGGCCAGTGGAGGGATTGGCAGAGAGGGGTGGAGGACACTGAGTGGAGGTCAGTGGAGGGATTGGCATAGAGGGGTGGAGGACCCTGAATGGAGGCCAGTGGAGGGATTGGCAGAGAGGGGTGAAGGACCCTGAATGGAGGCCAGTGGAGGGATTGGCAGAGAGGGGTGGAGGACCCTGAATGGAGGCCAGTGGAGGGATTGGCAGAGAGGGGTGGAGGACCCTGAATGGAGGCCAGTGGAGGGATTGGCAGAGAGGGGTGGAGGACCCTGAATGGAGGCCAGTGGATGGATTGGCAAAGAGGGGTAGAAGACACTGAGTGGAGGTCAGTGGAGGGATTGGCAGAGAGGGATGGAGGACACTGAATGGAGGCCCATGAAGGAATTGGCAGAGAGAGGTGGAGGACACTGAGTGGAGGCCAGTGGAGGGACTGGCAGAGAGGAGTGGAAGACACTGAATGGAGGTCAGTGGAGGGATCGGCAGAGAGGGGTGGAGGACACTAAATGGAGGTCATTGGAGGGATCGGCAGAGAGGGGTGGAGGACACTGAATGGAGGCCAGTGGAGGGATCGGCAGAGAGGGGTGGAGGACACTAAATGGAGGTCAGTGGAGGGATCGGCAGAGAGGGGTGGAGGACACTGAATGGAGGCCAGTGGAGGGATCGGCAGAGAGGGGTGGAGGACACTGAGTGGAGGCCAGTAGAGGGATTGGCAGAGAGGGGTGGAGGACACTGAGTGGAGGCCAGTGGAGGGATTGGCAGAGAGGGGTGGAGGACACTGAATGGAGGCCAGTGGAGGGATTGGCAGAGAGGGGTGGAGGGATTGGCAGAGAGGGGTGGAGGACACTGAGTGGAGGCCAGTAGAGGGATTGGCAGAGAGGGGTGGAGGACACTGAATGGAGGCCAGTGGAGGGATTGTCAGAGAGGGGTGGAGGACACTGAGTGGAGGCCAGTAGAGGGATTGGCAGAGAGGGGTGGAGGACACTGAGTGGAGGCCAGTAGAGGGATTGGCAGAGAGGGGTGGAGGACACTGAGTGGAGGCCAGTGGAGGGATTGGCAGAGAGGGGTGGAGGACACTGAGTGGAGGCCAGTGGAGGGATTGGCAGAGAGGGGTGGAGGACACTGAATGGAGGCCAGTGGAGGGATTGGCAGAGAGGGGTGGAGGGATTGGCAGAGAGGGGTGGAGGACACTGAGTGGAGGCCAGTAGAGGGATTGGCAGAGAGGGGTGGAGGACACTGAATGGAGGCCAGTGGAGGGATTGTCAGAGAGGGGTGGAGGACACTGAGTGGAGGCCAGTAGAGGGATTGGCAGAGAGGGGTGGAGGACACTGAGTGGAGGCCAGTAGAGGGATTGGCAGAGAGGGGTGGAGGACACTGAGTGGAGGCCAGTGGAGGGATTGGCAGAGAGGGGTGGAGGACACTGAATGGAGGCCAGTGGAGGGATTGGCAGAGAGGGGTGGAGGACACTGAATGGAGGCCAGTGGAGGGATTGGCAGAGAGGGGTGGAGGACACTGAGTGGAGGCCAGTGGAGGGATTGGCAGAGAGGGGTGGAGGACACTGAGTGGAGGCCAGTGGAGGGATTGGCAGAGAGGGGTGGAGGACACTGAGTGGAGGCCAGTAGAGGGATTGGCAGAGAGGGGTGGAGGACACTGAATGGTTGATAAGGTGGGTGAGTCTGGCAGCAGCATTCATGATGGACTGGAGGGGGGGTGGCCTATGTAAAGGTCAGCCAATGAGTAGGGAGTTGCAGAAGTCAAGGAGGGAGATGACCAGGGATCAGTTAGGGTCGTTCACACGACTTACTTCTAACTCTTGCTAGACGCCCCTATAGCGTTGGACAGGCGTTTTTAACGCTCCTCAAATGCTCCCCAAACGCCCCCCAAACGCCGTATGCACATTTTTGAGGCGTTTGCCAAGCACTAAAACTGCACCACAAACGCCTACAATGAAGTTTATTGGTATTAACACTCTGCAAATGCCTGCCAGGCGTTTCAGGAGCGTCACCATAGACTTGAATGGAAGGCTTCAACTCCTCCTGACTCAACATGAGGCTTCAGTTTTGCCGCGACGCTGACGCTTCAGTGTGAACAGCGCTGTTTGCCGCCATGTGTAGGATTTTGTAACAAACAAATCCATAATTAAGCAAAATGAATTTCTCCATCTTGCACATCTCTTCCTCAGCCTCTTGTATTGTACCTGCACTGCCTCCCTCTATGTTGTACAGCACTGCACATACTGTTGGCGCCATTTAAATCCTGTAAATCCCGCCCCTACATGGCCCAAAACTAAAAAGTAACCCCAAAAACATGTTGGCTTCCGTTTCCCTTTAAGCTGGTGACAGATATCTGATGGCCATCCCCGGCCATGTCAGTTACCACATGGAGACACCAGCAAATCTCTATTTATAGAGGAGAAACGTTTTGGCCGGAGTTGAGCTTTAAAGAGCAACTGTCATGATTTTGTTTTTAAAAATGCAAGTCACCCACCTGACATGCTGATCCTTTGGCTTCAATATCTTCTGACATAAAAGTATGCAGATCAGGAGTCCTGACTTCACCTTACACTGTGACATTAATACCTATAGATCCAGGAGGACTCAATACCGATAGATCCAGGAGGACCCAACACTGATAGACCTAGGAGGTCTCAATACCGATAGACCCAGGAGGTCTCAATACCGATAGATCCAGGAGGACTCAATACCGATAGATCCAGGAGGACTCAATACCGATAGACCCAGGAGGACTCAATACCGATAGATCCAGGAGGACTCAATACCGATAGATCCAGGAGGACCAAATACTGATAGACCCAGGAGGACTCAATACCAACAGACCCAGGAGGACTCCATACTGATAAACCCAGGAGGACTCAACACTGATAGACCCAGGAGGACTCAATACTGATAGACCCAGGAGGACTCAACACTGATAGACCCAGGAGGACTCAATACTGATAGACTCAGGAGGTCTCAATACCGATAGACCCAGGAGGTCTCAATACCGATAGATCCAGGAGGACTCAATACCGATAGATCCAGGAGGACTCAATACCGATAGACCCAGGAGGACTCAATACCGATAGATCCAGGAGGACTCAATACCGATAGATCCAGGAGGACCAAATACTGATAGACCCAGGAGGACTCAATACCAACAGACCCAGGAGGACTCCATACTGATAAACCCAGGAGGACTCAATACTGATAGACCCAGGAGGACTCAACACTGATAGACCCAGGAGGACTCAATACTGATAGACCCAGGAGGACTCAATACCGATAGATCCAGGAGGACTCAATACCGATAGATCCAGGAGGACTCAATACCGATAGACCCAGGAGGACTCAATACTGATAGACCCAGGAGGACTCAATACCGATAGATCCAGGAGGACTCAATACCGATAGATCCAGGAGGACTCAATACCGATAGACCCAGGAGGACTCAATACCGATAGACCCAGGAGGACTCAATACCGATAGACCCAGGAGGTCTCAATACCGATAGATCCAGGAGGACCCAATACTGATAGACCCAGGAGGACTCAATACCGATAGACCCAGGAGGTCTCAATACCGATAGACCCAGGAGGACTCAATACCGATAGACCCAGGAGGACTCAATACCGATAGACCCAGGAGGACTCAATACCGATAGACCCAGGAGGACTCAATACCGATAGACCCAGGAGGACTCAGTACCGATAGACCCAGGAGGACTCAATACTGATAGACCCAGGAGGTCTCAATACCGATAGATCCAGGAGGACTCAATACCGATAGATCCAGGAGGACTTAATACTGAAAGATCCAGGAGGACTCAATACTGATAGACCCAAGAGGACTCAATACCGATAGACCCAGGAGGTCTCAACACCGATAGACCCAGGAGGACTCAATACCTACAGACCCAGGAGGACTAAATACCGACAGACCCAGGAGGACTCAACACCGATAGACCCAGGAGGACTGAATACCGATAGACCCAGGAGGACTGAATACCGATAGACCCAGGAGGACTCAATACCGATAGACCCAGGAGGACTCAGTACCGATAGACCCAGGAGGACTCAGTACCGATAGACCCAGGAGGACTCAGTACCGATAGACCCAGGAGGACTCAATACCGACAGACCCAGGAGGACTCAATACCGACAGACCCAGGAGGTCTCAATACCGACAGACCCAGGAGGTCTCAATACCGATAGACCCAGGAGGACTCAATACCGATAGATCCAGGAGGACTCAATACCGATAGATCCAGGAGGACTCAATACCGATAGATCCAGGAGGACTCAATACCGATAGACCCAGGAGGACTCAATACTGATAGATCCAGGAGGACTCAATACTGATAGATCCAGGAGGACTCAATACGATAGACCCAGAAGGACTCAATACCGATAGACCCAGGAGGACTCAACACCGATAGACCCAGGAGGTCTCAATACCTACAGACCCAGGAGGACTAAATACCGACAGACCCAGGAGGACTCAACACCGATAGACCCAGGAGGACTCAATACCGATAGACCCAGGAGGACTCAATACCGATAGACCCAGGAGGACCCAATACCGATAGACCCAGGAGGACTCAATACCGATAGACCCAGGAGGACTCAATACCGATAGACCCAGGAGGACTCAATACCGACAGACCCAGGAGGTCTCAATACCGATAGACCCAGGAGGACTCAATACCGATAGACCCAGGAGGACTCAACACTGACAGACCCAGGAGGACTCAATACCGATAGATCCAGGAGGTCTCAATACCGATAGATCCAGGAGGACTCAATACCGATAGACCCAGGAGGACTCAATACAGATAGACCCAGGAGGACTCAATACAGATAGACCCAGGAGGACTCAATACCGATAGACCCAGGAGGACTCAATACTGATAGACCCAGGAGGTCTCATTACTGATAGACCCAGGAGGTCTCAATACCGATAGACCCAGGAGGACTCAATACTGATAGACCCAGGAGGACTCAATACTGATAGACCCAGGAGGACTCAATACCGATAGACCCAGGAGGACTCAATACTGATAGACCCAGGAGGACTCAATACTGATAGACCCAGGAGGTCTGAATACCGATAGACCTAGGAGGACTCAATACTGTTAGACCCAGGAGGACTCAATACCGATAGACCCAGGAGGACTCAATAGCTATAGACCCAGGAGGACTCAATACCGATAGACCCAGGAGGACTCAATACTGATAGACCTAGGAGGACTCAATACTGATAGACCCAGGAGGACTAAATACTGATAGACCCAGGAGGTCTCAATACTGATAGGCCTAGGAGGACTCAATACTGATAGACCCAAGAGGACTCAACACCGATAGACCCAGGAGGTCTCAATACCGATAGACCCAGGAGGACTCAATACTGATAGACCCAGGAGGACTCAATACCGACAGACCCAGGAGGACTCAATACCGATAGATCCAGGAGGACTCAATACTGATAAACCCAGGAGGACTCAATACTGATAGATCCAGGAGGACTCAATACTGACAGACCCAGGAGGTCTCAATACCTATAGACCTAGGAGGACTCAATACCGATAGACCCAGGAGGACTCATTACTGATAGTTACAGGAGGACTCAATACCGATAGACCCAGGAGGACTCAATACCGATAGACCCAGGAGGACTCAATACCGATAGATCCAGGAGGACTCAATACCGATAAACCCAGGAGGACTCAATACCGATAGATCCAGGAGGACTCAATACCGATAGATCCAGGAGGACTCAATACAGATAGACCCAGGAGGACTCAATGACGATAGACACAGGAGACCTCAATACCGATAGACCCAGGAGGACTCAATACTGATAGACCTAGGAGGTCTCATTGCTGATAGACCCAGGAAGACTCAATACCGACAAACCCAGGAGGACTCAATACCGATAGACCTAGGAGGTCTCATTACCGATAGACCCAGGAGGACTCAATACCGATAAACCCAGGAGGACTCAATACCGATAGACCCAGGAGGACTCAATACTGATAGACCCAGGAGCACTCAATACGATAGACCCAGGAGGACTCAATACCGATAGACCCAGGAGGACTCAATACCGATAGACCCAGGAGGACTCAATACCGATAGACCCAGGAGGTCTCAATACTGATAGACCCAGGAGGATTCAATACTGATAGACCCAGGAGGACTCGATACCGATAGACCCAGGAGGACTCGATACCGATAGACCCAGGAGGACTCAATACCGATAGACCCAGGAGGACTCAATACCGATAGACCCAGGAGGTCTCAATAACGATAGACCCAGGAGGACTCAATACCGATAGACCCAGGAGGACTCAATACCGATAGACCCAGGAGGACTCAATACCGATAGACCCATGAGGACTCAATACCGATAGACCCAGGAGGTCTCAATACCGATAGACCCAGGAGGACTCAATACCTATAGACCCAGGAGGACTCAATACCGATAGACCTAGGAGGACTCAATACCGATAGACCCAGGAGGTCTCAATACCGATAGACCTAGGAGGACTCAATACCGTTAGACCCAGGAGGACTCAATACCGATAGACCCAGGAGGACTCAATACCGATAGACCCAGGAGGTCTCAATACCGATAGACCTAGGAGGACTCAATACTGTTAGACCCAGGAGGTCTCAATACTGATAGTCCCAGGAGGACTCAATACTGATAGACCCAGGAGATCTCAATACCGATAGACCCAGGAGGACTCAATAGCTATAGACCCAGGAGGACTCAATACTGATAGACCCAGGAGGACACAATACTGATAGACCTAGGAGGACTCAATACTGATAGACCCAGGAGGACTCAATACCGATAGACCTAGGAGGACTCAATACTGATAGACCCAGGAGGACTCAATACCTATAGACCCAGGAGGACTTAATACTGATAGACCCAGGAGGTCTCAATACCGATAGACCCAGGAGGACTCAATACTGATAGACTCAGGAGGTCTCAATACCGATAGACCCAGGAGGTCTCAATACTGATAGACCCAGGAGGTCTCAATACCGATAGACCTAGGAGGACTCAATACTGATAGACCCAGGAGGTCTCAATACTGATAGACCCAGGAGGTCTCAATACCGATAGACCTAGGAGGACTCAATACTGATAGACCCAGGAGGTCTCAATACCGATAGACCCAGGAGGACTCATTACTGATAGACCCGGAGGACTCATTACTGATAGACCCAGGAGGACTCAATACTGATAGATCCAGGAGGACTCAATACTGACAGACCCAGGAGGTCTCAATACCTATAGACCTAGGAGGACTCAATACCTATAGACCCAGGAGGACTCAATACTGATAGACCTAGGAGGACTCAATACTGATAGACCCAGGAGGACTCAATACTGATAGACCTAGGAGGACTCAATACCGATAGACCCAGGAGGTCTCAATACCGATAGACCTAGGAGGACTCAATACTGATAGACCCAGGAGGACTCAATACCTATAGACCCAGGAGGACTCAATACTGATAGACCCAGGAGGTCTCAATACCGATAGACCCAGGAGGACTCAATACTGATAGACCCAGGAGGACTCAATACTGATAGACCCAGGAGGACTCAATACTGATAGACCTAGGAGGACTCAATACCGATAGACCCAGGAGGTCTCAATACCGATAGACCTAGGAGGACTCAATACTGATAGACCCAGGAGGACTCAATACCTATAGACCCAGGAGGACTCAATACTGATAGACCCAGGAGGTCTCAATACCGATAGACCCAGGAGGACTCAATACTGATAGACCCAGGAGGACTCAATACCGATAGACCTAGGAGGACTCAATACCTATAGACCTAGGAGGACTCAATACTGTTAGACCCAGGAGGTCTCAATACTGATAGTCCCTGGAGGACTCAATACTGATAGACCCAGGAGATCTCAATACCGATAGACCCAGGAGGACTCAATAGCTATAGACCCAGGAGGACTCAATACCGATAGACCTAGGAGGACTCAATACCTATAGACCCAGGAGGACACAATACTGATAGACCTAGGAGGACTCAATACTGATAGACCCAGGAGGACTCAATACCGATAGACCTAGGAGGACTCAATACTGATAGACCCAGGAGGACTCAATACCTATAGACCCAGGAGGACTTAATACTGATAGACCCAGGAGGTCTCAATACCGATAGACCCAGGAGGACTCAATACTGATAGACTCAGGAGGTCTCAATACCGATAGACCCAGGAGGTCTCAATACTGATAGACCCAGGAGGTCTCAATACCGATAGACCTAGGAGGACTCAATACCGATAGACCCAGGAGGTCTCAATACTGATAGACCCAGGAGGTCTCAATACCGATAGACCTAGGAGGACTCAATACTGATAGACCCAGGAGGTCTCAATACCGATAGACCCAGGAGGACTCATTACTGATAGACCCGGAGGACTCATTACTGATAGACCCAGGAGGACTCAATACTGATAGATCCAGGAGGACTCAATACTGACAGACCCAGGAGGTCTCAATACCTATAGACCTAGGAGGACTCAATACCTATAGACCCAGGAGGACTCAATACTGATAGACCTAGGAGGACTCAATACTGATAGACCCAGGAGGACTCAATACTGATAGACCTAGGAGGACTCAATACCGATAGACCCAGGAGGTCTCAATACCGATAGACCTAGGAGGACTCAATACTGATAGACCCAGGAGGACTCAATACCTATAGACCCAGGAGGACTCAATACTGATAGACCCAGGAGGTCTCAATACCGATAGACCCAGGAGGACTCAATACTGATAGACCCAGGAGGACTCAATACCGATAGACCCAGGAGGACTCAATACTGATAGACCCGGAGGACTCATTACTGATAGACCCAGGAAGACTCAATACTGATAGATCCAGGAGGACTCTATACTGACAGACCCAGGAGGTCTCAATACCTATAGACCTAGGAGGACTCAATACTAGAGATGAGCGAATTGTTCAAAAATTCGATTCGACTGATTCGGCGAATTCGTGAAAAAATTTCGATTCGAGTTGAATATATTCACCGCGAATTTAACTTATAAAAGGGTTTCTAGGCTTCAGAGAGCCTTTATATTAGTGCAGAACACTGTACCTTTAATTTAAATGCCCTTGGAGTCTGCTGGGGAAGAGAAATAATACTGACAGTCAGTATGACATGCAGATGAGTGCCGTCGATCTTAGAATCACTGCACACTTTGTGATGGATTTGGTAAAATGCCTATTTCGTTTCCTATTGAATATATATATATATATACGCTATTTCTATAAGTTTTATAAATATTTACTTTTATACTTTAATACATATGTTGTGTGAATATTTTCTGCCTGCTAGGCTTTGTGGTACTTTAAGAAATCCTTGCTTAAGAAATATTTGCTCACAGGAACAGACCCCCTCCCATCGTGTGATTTGGAAGACAAAAGAATGTTTTTCTCTTTTTAAGATAAGACTGAAGAAGATCACACCTATACCATGATGGAGATTGTTTTCGTGTAAAGTGACCAATCAAAGACTAATATAATGCTTATGCTGTTATCACGTTGAGTTCGCATCATTTTTCATATATAAACTCACGGTTTCATTTCAATAAATTAGAGAGAAGTTTTCACAGACCAAACGTGTCAGTGTGAGTTTCTTTATGTGCGCACATTCCAAAAGCTGGCCAGCGTCATAAATTTTGGACAGGAACAGATAAGCACTGGATGATTAAGTCCAAGACTAAAACAACTTCACTCATTTGGGCAGTCACGGGGCCAAAACCAGAGTGTGGAGCCACAGTGTGGCGGTGGAGGCAGCAGCAATGGGAGGCCATACAGCACCCTATGACAAAAATGGAACCCGCCAGCAGTGTGAGGAGACCTGAAAGTGGCACATGGCAGAGTGTGGCGATGGAGACAGCAGCAATGGGAGGCCGTACAGGGACCCATGACACACTCTGGACCTGGCAGCAGCATGAGGAGGCGGTACAGGGGCCCATGACAGATTACGGGCCTGGCAGCAGCATGAGGAGTCGGTACGGGGGCCCATGGCAGATTACGGGCCTGGCAGCAGCAATGGGAGGCCGTACAGGGACCCATGACACACTCTGGACCTGGCAGCAGCATGAGGAGGCGGTACAGGGGCCCATGGCAGATTACGGGCCTGGCAGCAGCATGAGGAGGTGGTACAGGGGCCCATGACAGATTACGGGCCTGGCAGCAGCATGAGGAGGCGGTACAGGGGCCCATGACAGATTACGGGCCTGGCAGCAGCATGAGGAGTCGGTACGGGGGCCCATGACAGATTACGGACCTGGCAGCAGCATGAGGAGTCGGTACGGGGGCCCATGACACACTCTGGACCTGGCAGCAGCATGAGGAGGCGGTACAGGGGCGCATGACAGATTACGAGCCTGGCAGCAGCAACTTGGACAGGAGGACGTTCAGCTTCTGCACCGTCGGGTGCGTGCTCCCAAACTGTTGTCTCTTGGAAACGGATTCCAAGAAAGACTGCTGACGGAATCCGTGAAGAGGAGTAGCAGGAGAAGGAGCATCTGAACGAGCGGAATATGCCAACAAGCGACAACAGGGGCCCATGACAGATTACGGGCCTGGCAGCAGCATGAGGAGTCGGTACGGGGGCCCATGGCAGATTACGGGCCTGGCAGCAGCAATGGGAGGCCCGTAATCTGCCAGCACCCTATGACAAAAAATGGAACCCACCAGCAGTGTGAGGAGACCTGAAAGTGGCACATGGCAGAGTGTGGCGATGGAGACAGCAGCAATGGGAGGCCGTACAGGGACCCATGAGAGACTCTGGACCTGGCAGCAGCATGAGGAGGCGGTACAGGGGCCCATGGCAGATTAGGGGCCTGGCAGCAGCAATGGGAGGCCCGTAATCTGCCAGCACCCTATGACAAAAAATGGAACACAACAGCAGTGTGAGGAGACCTGAAAGTGGCACATGGCATGAGACACTGTGGACCTGGCAGCAGCATGAGGAGGCGGTACAGGGGCCCATGGCAGATTAGGGGCCTGGCAGCAGCTATGGGAGGCCCGTAATCTGCCAGCACCCTATGACAAAAAATGGAACACACCAGCAGTGTGAGGAGACCTGAAAGTGGCACATGTTTGGGGCATGATTCATGGCGGATTTAGTCAGTTGTGTCAGGAACTGGTGGTTTGAAATCCAGACTAATCCACGCCTGATTCATTTTCACAAACGTGAGTCTCTCCACACTTTGGGCGGACAGTCGTGTCCTCCGCGGAGTTACAATACCTCCTGCCGCACTAAACACGCGCTCCGATGCCACGCTACTGGCCGGGCATGACAGCCTTTCAAGGGCAAATTCAGCTAGTTGGGGCCAAAGGTCAAGTTTCGTTGCCCAGTAGTCAAGGGGATTGTCTACCTCGGTTGGCAGGGTGCTGTCCAAGTAGGCCCAAGCCTGTTGTTTGAGGTCCTGCTCCAGGTCCACCTGATGCTGCTGCTGCTGCGGCTGGTTAGTAGTTTCCTCACTGCGCTGGTGAAGAAAGCTACTCATCATCGACTGCAGACTGAGGCAGCCGCTGCTGGTGGAGCTGCCACTGCTCCTACCACCCCACCCCTCCCCTGCTGCCATGGCAGCGGAGCGCGAGCGCACAGGGCCCACAGTGTCTGAGGATGGACACTGGATGGTCACCCAGTGTGAGGAGACCTGAAAGTGGCACATGGCATGAGACACTGTGGACCTAGCAGCAGCATGAGGAGGCGGTACAGGGGCCCATGGCAGATTAGGGGCCTGGCAGCAGCTATGGGAGGCCCGTAATCTGCCAGCACCCTATGACAAAAAATGGAACACACCAGCAGTGTGAGGAGACCTGAAAGTGGCACATGGCATGAGACACTGTGGACCTGGCAGCAGCATGAGGAGGCGGTACAGGGGCCCATGGCAGATTAGGGGCCTGGCAGCAGCTATGGGAGGCCCGTAATCTGCCAGCACCCTATGACAAAAAGTGGAACACACCGGCAGTGTGAGGAGACCTGAAAGTGGCACATGGCAGAGTGTGGCGATGGAGACAGCAGCAATGGGAGGCCGTACAGGGACCCATGAGAGACTCTGGACCTGGCAGCAGCATGAGGAGGCGGTATAGGGGCCCATGGCAGATTAGGGGCCTGGCAGCAGCTATGGGAGGCCCGTAATCTGCCAGCACCCTATGACAAAAAATGGAACACACCAGCAGTGTGAGGAGACCTGAAAGTGGCACATGGCAGAGTGTGGCGATGGAGACAGCAGCAATGGGAGGCCGTACAGGGACCCATGAGAGACTCTGGACCTGGCAGCAGCATGAGGAGGCAGTATAGGGGACCATGGCAGATTAGGGGCCTGGCAGCAGCTATGGGAGGCCCGTAATCTGCCAGCACCCTATGACAAAAAATGGAACACACCAGCATTGTGAGGAGACCTGAAAGTGGCACATGGCAGAGTGTGGCGATGGAGACAGCAGCAATGGGAGGCCGTACAGGGACCCATGAGAGACTCTGGACCTGGCAGCAGCATGAGGAGGCGGTATAGGGGCCCATGGCAGATTAGGGGCCTGGCAGCAGCTATGGGAGGCCCGTAATCTGCCAGCACCCTATGACAAAAAATGGAACACACCAGCAGTGTGAGGAGACCTGAAAGTGGCACATGTTTGTGGCATGATTCATGGCGGATTTAGTCAGTTGTGTCAGGAACTGGTGGTTTGAAATCCAGACTAATCCACGCCTGATTCATTTTCACAAACGTGAGTCTCTCCACACTTTGGGTGGACAGTCGTGTCCTCCGCGGAGTTACAATACCTCCTGCCGCACTAAACACGCGCTCCGATGCCACGCTACTGGCCGGGCATGACAGCCTTTCAAGGGCAAATTCAGCTAGTTGGGGCCAAAGGTCAAGTTTCGTTGCCCAGTAGTCAAGAGGATTGTCTACCTCGGTTGGCAGGGTGCTGTCCAAGTAGGCCCAAGCCTGTTGTTTGAGGTCCTGCTCCAGGTCCACCTGATGCTGCTGCTGCTGCGGCTGGTTAGTAGTTTCCTCACTGCGCTGGTGAAGAAAGCTACTCATCATCGACTGCAGACTGAGGCAGCCGCTGCTGGTGGAGTTGCCACTGCTCCTACCACCCCACCCCTCCCCTGCTGCCATGGCAGCGGAACGCGAGCGCACAGGGCCCACAGTGTCTGAGGATGGACGTTGGCGCAGAAAGGCAGAGACCAACTGACTACATAGGTGGTTTTTATAGTACGTTATTTTGGCCTCCCTCTCAGCAGGTGTGAAAAAGGCCACCATTTTTGAACGGTAGCGAGGGTCCAACAAGGTGGACAGCCAAAAGTCATCCCTCTGTCTGATGGTTATTATTCGGCTGTCGCTACGCAAGCAACCGAGCATGCTATGGGCCATTTGTGCCAAGGAATGCGAGGGACTCCCTGCCTCCATCTCCACAGCATACTGCCACGGTGCGTCTGGGTCCTCTGTCTCCTCCTCCTCCTCTACCAGATGCTCCTGCTCCTCCACTCCTGTCCGCTGAGTGGAAAAACCACCCATTTCACTCAATAATTCCTGAGCACCAATGTCCTCCTCTACCTCCTCCTCTTCTTCCTGTCCTGCCCCCACAGGGGTCATGTGGCGTTGAGATCTGTGCGCCACGTCTACCGCACCCTGACCAGCCATTGTTAACAGCATTTGTTCCAGGACGTGCAACAGAGGAATGACGTCGTTCATTCCATAGTCCTGCCGACTCACGAATAGCGTGGCCTCCTCAAAGGGCCTGAGCAAGCGGCAGGTGTCACGCATGAGCTGCCAATGGCTGACATCTAAGTTACACAGGGGAGTACCTTTATCCGCTTGTAACATCAGGAAATCGGTGATGGCCTTTCGCTGTTCGTAAAGGTGGTCTAACATGTGTAGGGTTGAATTCCACCTTGTTGCAACGTCGCAGATCAGGCGATGCTGTGGAATTCCGTTCTTCCGCTGCAGCTCAAGGAGGGTGTGCTTTGCGGTGTAGGAATGGCTGAAATGCATGCAAAGTTTACGTGACATTTTAAGGATGTCTTGCAGTGGGATGGTGGATTTTAGGAACCGCTTGACAACCAGATTGAACACGTGAGCCATGCATGGCGCATGGCACAACCTTCCTTGACGCAGAGCAGACACCATGTTCTTTCCGTTGTCGGTCAACATGGTTCCGATTTTCAGTTTGCGCGGAGACAGCCATCTGTCGATTTCTCTGTTCATTACACTCAGAAGTTCCTCCCCTGTGTGACTACGTTCGCCAAGGCATACCAGGTGCAGCACAGCGTGACACCGTTGCGCCCTGCACATGTGATATGCCGGTCGGGTAATGGGACTTGGCACGGGGGTGGCGGCTGAGGACACGGCGGAAGAAGAGGTGGTAGAGGCGGACATGTTTGCTGGACCAAGGACGTGCAAACGTGGAGGCAAAAGCGGCGTGACCTGTCCAAGTTGCTGGTGCGGCTGTGCCGGCACCACGTTCACCCAGTGGGCCGTAAATTACATGTACTGTCCCTGACCGTAGTTACAGCTCCACACGTCGGCGCTGCCGTGCACTTTGGCAGAGACCGACATGCTCAAAGACTGGCCCACCATCTCTTCTACATGTGAATGCAGGGCTGGCACTGCCTTTTGGGCGAAGAAATGCCGGCTTGGCACTCTCCACCGCGGCGCGGCACAAGCCATCATTTCTCGGAAAGGTGCTGAGTCCACCACTTGGAAAGGGAGGGACTGCAGCACCAGCAACTTGGACAGGAGGACGTTCAGCTTCTGCACCGTCGGGTGCGTGCTCGCAAACTGTTGTCTCTTGGATACGGATTCCAAGAAAGACTGTTGACGGAATCCGAGAAGAGGAGTAGCAGGAGAAGGAGCATCTGAATGAGCGGAAGATGCCAACGAGCGACATCTCCCCTCAGCAGAGGTGTTGGAGCCTTGACTGGCTGATAGAGGGCGATTGACGTCGGGTGACGGAGCAAGTAACGGAGCGGGTGATGGAGCGGGGGCTGGGGCAGGCAGAACCGCCGTATCTTTATCACGGTTTTCCCAGGCCACCAAATGGCGACGCTGCATATGCTGACGCAACGCTGTAGTCCCAACATGGGCCCCCTGGCCACGCTTGACTTTCTGGCCACATAGTCGACATACGGCTACGTTTACTTCCTCGGGCGGCTTGACAAAAAATTGCCACACCGCCGAGTAGGAAACTTTGCCCCCGCTACTCCTCACTGGCTGACTGCTACTTCCTCCGTGCACACCGGCACCACTACTGGCCGTGGTGGTAGGCTGCAGTGGAGCTGGTGCTCTACTCCGTGGCCGTTTGGCTCCACTGACACTGCTGCGACCCTGCTGCCTCCTGGGCAACCCACCGACTGTTTTGCTCGCTGCCAAGCTGGCACCCTCTTCTCCTGATGATGCGGAAGAAAATGCCTGATGACGACGAGGCTGCCAAGTGCGATCAACCTCCTCATCATCAAGTAGGGTCTCCGCCTCACTACTAGCCCCCTCGGCTGCGTGTGGGTCAGGAGACAGACCTGTCTCTAGACCGGCTACCGAGCCACTCTCCTCGCCAGTACTTCTTCGCCTGGCTGCTGAAAAGGCGGATGTCTCCCCCCGTTCCTGACCGCCCTCTGTTAGCTCTTCCTCACTGTACAGTGGGGCTGAGCCCACAGCATGCGATACTTCGCTTGGTGAGGGAACACCAAAGGACAGGGGCAGGTAGAGGACACGTGATTTCAGTGGGCTTGCTCCCGGGCCATGCCAACTAACGGTTGTGTCTGACGTACCCACCGACCGTTGGCTGTAGGTGTCAGAGGTGACCTGGGAAGAGGAAGACGACCGAGCCAACTAATCGATGACGGCAGGGTTGTCGGTGGAGACACGACCACTGGATGACACCGGGAGCACTGGCCTCTGGCTGCGACTAGTGCTGCCTCGACCCCTTCCTCTGCTGCCACGTCTGCTCGCTCCTAAAACATTGCCTCCTCTGCCACTCCTCTGCATGTTGTCTGACATACTCTTTAATTCAACGATTCTCTGTCCCTGAGTAACGATTCTGTGTCCCTGAGTAACAATTCTGTGTCCCTGAGTAACAATTCTGTGTCCCTCAGTAACAATTCTGTGTCCCTGAGTAACAATTCTGTGTCCCTGAGTAACAATTCTGTGTCCCTCAGTAACAATTCTGTGTCTGTCCCTGAGTAACGTTTCTGTGGCCCTAAGTAACGGTTCTGTGGCCCTCAGTAACAAATCTGTGTCCCTCAGTAACAATTCTGTGTCTGTCCCTAAGTAACGATTCTGTGGCCCTAAGTAACGTTTCTGTAGACCTAAGTAACGTTTCTGTGGCCCTAAGTAACGTTTCTGTGGCCCTAAGTAACGTTTCTGTGGCCCTAAGTAACGGTTCTGTGTCCCTCAGTAACAATTCTGTGTCCCTCAGTAACAATTCTGTGTCCCTGAGTAACAATTCTGTGTCCCTCAGTAACAATTCTGTGTCCCTCAGTAACAATGCTGTGTCTGTCCCTGAGTAACAATTCTGTGTCCCTAAGTAACGTTTCTGTGGCCCTAAGTAACGGTTCTGTGGCCCTCAGTAACAAATCTGTGTCCCTCAGTAACAATTCTGTGTCTGTCCCTAAGTAACAATTTTGTGGCCCTAAGTAACGTTTCTGTGGCCCTAAGTAACGTTTCTGTGGCCCTAAGTAACGATTCTGTGGCCCTAAGTAACGTTTCTGTAGCCCTAAGTAACGTTTCTGTGGCCCTAAGTAACGTTTCTGTGGCCCTAAGTAACGTTTCTGTGGCCCTAAGTAACAGTTCTGTGGCCCTCAGTAACAATTCTGTGTCCCTCAGTAACAATTCTGTGTCTGTCCCTGAGTAACAATTCTGTGTCCCTAAGTAACGTTTCTGTGGCCCTAAGTAACGGTTCTGTGGCCCTCAGTAACAAATCTGTGTCCCTCAGTAACAATTCTGTGTCTGTCCCTAAGTAACGTTTCTGTGGCCCTAAGTAACGATTCTGTGTCCCTAAGTAACGTTTCTGTGGCCCTAAGTAACGTTTCTGTGTCCCTAAGTAACGTTTCTGTGGCCCTAAGTAACGTTTCTGTGGCCCTAAGTAACGTTTCTGTGTCCCTAAGTAACGTTTCTGTGGCCCTAAGTAACGTTTCTGTGTCCCTAACTAACGTTTCTGTGTCCCTAAGTAACGTTTCTGTGGCCCTAAGTAACGTTTCTGTGTCCCTAAGTAACGTTTCTGTGTCCCTAAGTAACGTTTCTGTGGCCCTAACTCTCTCCCTGAATACAGCCAGGTCTGCCTCTGTTGAATGACTGGAGGCAAATGGAGAATTCTAAAATGGCCGCCAGTTATAGCTCGACCATTACACAGTGCTGGCTGGCTGGCTGCTGATTGGCTAATGCGATCACATGTCATGAATGAAAGCATTATGGGTCAGCGCGCCTTGTCTGCGCACCTTCCCAGACATCCCCGCTCCGTCGCCGCACATGTCGCCGCCATTTTAGGAAAAATTTCGATTCGCGCATCCGAAATTTTCCTAATATTCGAAACGAATTCCACTTCGCCTACTTCGATTCGCTCATCTCTACTAAATACCGATAGACCCCGGAGGACTCCATACTGATAGACCCAGGAGGACTCAATACCAACAGACCCAGGAGGTCTCAGTACCGATAGACCCAGGAGGACTCAACACTGATAGACCCAGGAGGACTCAATACCGATAGGCCCAGGAGGTCTCAGTACCGATAGACCCAGGAGGTCTCAATACCGATAGACCCAGGAGGACTCAATACCGATAGGCCCAGGAGGTCTCAGTACCGATAGACCCAGGAGGTCTCAGTACTGATAGTCCCAGGAGGACTCCATACTGATAGGCCCAGGAGGTCTCATTACCGATAGGCCCAGGAGGTCTCAGTACCGATAGGCCCAGGAGGTCTCAGTACCGATAGACCCAGGAGGTCTCATCCTTTGCTCAGTACCCACCATCTCACATTTCCTAATACTTTGTACATGTTATTATCTCTTACAAGGTGTCAGGTGACTCCACACGCCAGTCCTGTTTTCATTAGTCCTGCCGGTTCTGTTTGATATCAGCCACAGGAGTGAGTGGTGAACCTCGGTCATGTGATATCTGCCCTCTCCTGTGCTAAACATAGATCTGCTGCAAATCTTGGAGCACGTGAAATGTCAGCTCTGCAGGAACATCACAATGTAGTTTGCAGAAGACACTTAACCCCGATGAACCCGGGGGCTGGCTGTGGGGGACTTTTCAAGGACTTTATATTACGTCTGCATGAACAAGCCCCCGACGTGTGATCGTCTTGCAGATACGTCTCCATTAGAAGGCTGTCAGGAAAGCTCACCTCCAGGTGTGGATTTCATTGTATAGTTACATTGTTTCAGCTTGGACCAATGCATGTACCATGCCTGTGGGATCCCTATTGACTCGTACAATCACCGTAGTTGTCCTCATCCAGGTTCTGTGCCAAACAGCTGCCCACAGGGGGTCACAGACACCATTCACAGCACACCTTGCATTGTTCTCATGATCGGATGAGGTGGAGAGGTGGGTTGGTGACATCATGATCTCCACCTTGACCAAACACAGAACGCCTTGCATTGTTCTCATTGAATACAAGGCATTCTCTGACTGGATGGGTAGAGAGGTGGGTTGGTGACATCGTGATCTCCACCTTGTGCAATCACAGAATGCCTTGCATTGTTCTCATTGAATACAAGCCATTCTCTGACTGGATGAGGTAGAGAGGTGGGTTGATGAAATCATGATCTCCACCTTGTGCAATCACAGAACGCCTTGCATTGTTCTCATTGAATACAAGGCATTCTCTGACTGGATGAGGTAGAGAGGTGGGTTGGTGACAGGATCTCCACCTTGTGCAAACACAGAACACCTGGCATTGTTCTTATTGAATACAAGGCATTCTCTGACTGGATGAGCTAGAGAGGTGGGTTGGTGACATCATGATCTCCACATTGTCCAAACACAGAACACCTGGCATTGTTCTCATTGAATACAAGGCATTCTATGACTGGATGAGGTAGAGAGGTGGGTTGATGACATCATGATCTCCACCTTGTGCAATCACAGAATGCCTTGCATTGTTCCCATTGAATACAAGCCATTCTCTGACTGGATGAGCTAGAGTGGTGGGTTGATGACATCATGATCTCCACTTTGTGCAATCACAGAACACCTTGCATTGTTCTCATTGAATACAAGGCATTCTCTGACTGGATGAGGTAGAGAGGTGGGTTGATGACATCATGATCTCCACCTTGTGCAATCACAGAATGCCTTGCATTGTTCCCATTGAATACAAGCCATTCTCTGACTGGATGAGCTAGAGTGGTGGGTTGATGACATCATGATCTCCACATTGTGCAATCACAGAACACCTTGCATTGTTCTCATTGAATACAAGGCATTCTCTGACTGGATGAGGTAGAGAGGTGGGTTGGTGACAGGATCTCCACCTTGTCCAAACACAGAACACCTTGCATTGTTCTCATTGAATACAAGGCATTCTCTGACTGGATGAGGTAGAGAGGTGGATTGATGACATCATGATCTCCACCTTGTGCAATCACAGAACGCCTTGCATTGTTCCCATTGAATACATGGCATTCAAAGCGCACAGAAAGTAGGTGATCTGGTTGTAAATGTCATAGTTCACATCAGCGCTTGCAGTTCCGGTGCGTTCCAGATGCAGAAAAAAAGGAGAACCGGCTGCATTTTTCCTGCACAGAACTGCACTGAAACGCAGTAAAACGCACCAAAAACGCACCAAAAACGCACCAAAAACGCACCAAAAACGCACACGTCCCTATTTAAATTGAATTAAAATATAGGAGAAAAAATTAACCAGAACGCATCAAAAACACGCAAGCAGAAGCCCATCCGGACTGCGTTTGTGGACTGCGTTTCTACGGTGTGAACCGACCCTCAGGGTGTAGAATAGGCAGTGAGGAGGCGACATAATGTCTATCATTTGCCCTCTGAGGAACGAACTGAGCGGGGATTGCCCTTCAGAGGGCACATGGGTTAATGCGAGGCACTCGGATGCCGGGACTGAAGGGGCCCCCAGTGGGTTATATGCAGAGGACAGGTTCAGCCTTTGTCCCATTGGATGGTCGGAGGTATTGTGTGAGGAGCTCCTGAAGGTCAGTAGATGTCCTTCACCGGGCCGTGAGCTATAAGTGGCCGCACACAGAACACACATTATACATTGTGTCCCCGGGAGATTCTTTGTGTCCCCGGGGACAGCTGTATGGGATCATCTGTCTGCGCCGGAGTCGGGTTCCTCCAACAATATCCATTGTTCTCTCCAGTCTGTAAATGACTCCCGCCACTCCGAGCCATGCAGACCATTCCCAGCCATGCAGACCATTCATAGCCATGCAGACCATTCATAGCCATGCAGACCATTCATAGCCATGCAGACCATTCCGAGCCATGCAGACCACTCCGAGCCATGCAGACCATTCATAGCCATGCAGACCATTCAGAGCCATGCAGACCATTCATAGCCATGCAGACCATTCAGAGCCATGCAGACCATTCATAGCCATGCAGACCATTCAGAGCCATGCAGACCATTCAGAGCCATGCAGACCATTCAGAGCCATGCAGACCATTCATAGCCATGCAGACCATTCCGAGGCATGCAGACCATTCCGAGCCATGCAGACCATTCCGAGCCATGCAGACCATTCAGAGCCATGCAGACCATTCATAGCCATGCAGACCATTCCGAGCCATGCAGACCATTCAGAGCCATGCAGACCATTCCGAGCCATGCAGACTATTCCGAGCCATGCAGACCATTCATAGCCATGCAGACCATTCATAGCCATGCAGACCATTCCCAGCCATGCAGACCATTCCGAGCCATGCAGACCATTCCGAGCCATGCAGACCATTCATAGCCATGCAGACCATTCATAGCCATGCAGACCATTCCCAGCCATGCAGACCATTCCGAGCCATGCAGACCATTCCGAGCCATGCAGACCATTCATAGCCATGCAGACCATTCCGAGCCATGCAGACCATTCATAGCCATGCAGACCATTCCCAGCCATGCAGACCATTCCGAGCCATGCAGACCATTCCGAGCCATGCAGACCATTCCGAGCCATGCAGACCATTCCGAGCCATGCAGACCATTCATAGCCATGCAGACCATTCCGAGCCATGCAGACCATTCCGAGCCATGCAGACCATTCCGAGCCATGCAGACCATTCCCAGCCATGCAGACCATTCATAGCCATGCAGACCATTCATAGCCATGCATACCATTCATAGCCATGCAGACCATTCCGAGCCATGAAGACCATTCCAAGGCATGCAGACCATTCATAGCCATGCAGACCATTCATAGCCATGCAGACCATTCCGAGCCATGCAGACCATTCATAGCCATGCAGACCATTCCGAACCATGCAGACCATTCATAGCCATGCGGACCATTCCGAGCCATGCAGACCATTCATAGCCATGCAGACCATTCCGAGCCATGCAGACCATTCATAGCCATGCAGACCATTCATAGCCATGCGGACCATTCCGAGCCATGCAGACCATTCATAGCCATGCGGACCATTCCCAGCCATGCAGACCATTCTGAGCCATGCAGACCATTCCCAGCCATGCAGACCATTCCCAGCCATGCAGACCATTCCGAGCCATGCAGACCATTCCGAGCCATGCAGACCATTCCCAGCCATGAAGACCATTCCCAGCCATGCGGACCATTCCCAGCCATGCGGACCATTCCCAGCCATGCGGACCATTCCGAGCCATGCAGACCATTCCCAGCCATGAAGACCATTCCCAGCCATGCGGACCATTCCCAGTCATGCGGACCATTCCCAGCCATGCAGACCATTCCGAGCCATGCAGACCATTCCGAGCCATGCAGACCATTCCCAGCCATGAAGACCATTCCCAGCCATGCGGACCATTCCCAGCCATGCAGACCATTCCCAGCCATGCAGACCATTTAGAACCATGCAGACCATTCCGAACCATGCAGACCATTCCCAGCCATGCAGACCATTCTGAGCCATGCAGACCATTCCCAGCCATGCAGATCATTCCGAGCCATGCAGACCATTCCGAGCCATGCAGACCATTCAGACCATTCCGAGCCATGCAGACCATTCCCAGCCATGCAGACCATTCAGAGCCATGCAGACCATTCCGAGCCATGCAGACCATTCCGAGCCATGCAGACCATTCCGAGCCATGCAGACCATTCCCAACCATGCAGACCATTCCGAGCCATGCAGACCATTCCGAGCCATGCAGACCATTCCAAGCCATGCAGACCATTCCCAGCCATGCAGACCATTCCCAGCCATGCAGACCATTCCGAGCCATGCAGACCATTCCCAGCCATGCAGACCATTCCCAGCCATGCAGACCATTCCGAGTCATGCAGACCATTCCCAGCCATGCAGACCATTCCCAGCCATGCAGACCATTCCCAGCCATGCAGACCATTCCGAGCCATGCAGACCATTCCGAGCCAATCAGACCATTCCGAGCCATGCGGACCATTCCGAGCCATGCGGACCATTCCCAGCCATGCGGACCGTTCCGAGCCATGCAGACCGTTCCGAGCCATGCAGACCGTTCCGAGCCATGCAGACCATTCCCAGCCATGCAGACCATTCCCAGCCATGCAGACCATTTAGAGCCATGCAGACCATTCCGAGCCATGCAGACCATTCCCAGCCATGCAGACCATTCCCATCCATGCAGACCATTCTGAGCTATGCAGACCATTCCCAGCCATGCAGACCATTCCGAGCCATGCAGACCATTCCGAGCCATGCAGACCATTCCGAGCCATGCAGACCATTCCCAGCCATGCAGACCATTCCCAGCCATGCAGACCATTCCGAGCCATGCAGACCATTCCCAGCCATGCAGACCATTCCCAGCCATGCAGACCATTCAGACCATTCTGAGCCATGCAGACCATTCCCAGCCATGCAGACCATTCCGAGCCATGCAGACCATTCCGAGCCATGCAGACCATTCCGAGCCATGCAGACCATTCCCAGCCATGCAGACCATTCTGAGCCATGCAGACCATTCCGAGCCATGCAGACCATTCCCAACCATGCAGACCATTCCGAGCCATGCAGACCATTCCGAGCCATGCAGACCATTCCGAGCCATGCAGACCATTCCCAGCCATGCAGACCATTCCGAGTCATGCAGACCATTCCCAGCCATGCAGACTATTCCCAGCCATGCAGACCATTCCCAGCCATGCAGACCATTCCAAGCCAATCAGACCATTCCGAGCCATGCGGACCATTCCGAGCCATGCGGACCATTCCCAGTCATGCGGACCGTTCCGAGCCATGCAGACCGTTCCGAGCCATGCAGACCATTCCGAGCCATGCAGACCATTCCCAGCCATGCAGACCATTCCCAGCCATGCAGACCATTCCCAGCCATGCAGACCATTTAGAGCCATGCAGACCATTCCGAGCCATGCAGACCATTCCGAGCCATGCAGACCATTCTGAACCATGCAGACCATTCCGAGCCATGCAGACCATTCAGACCATTCCGAGCCATGCAGACCATTCCCAGCCATGCAGACCATTTAGAGCCATGCAGACCATTCCGAGCCATGCAGACCATTCCGAGCCATGCAGACCATTCCCAGCCATGCAGACCATTCAGAGCCATGCAGACCATTCCGAGCCATGCAGACCATTCCCAGCCATGCAGACTATTCCGAGCCATGCAGACCATTCCCAGCCATGCAGACCATTCCCAACCATGCAGACCATTCCGAGCCATGCAGACCATTCCGAGCCATGCAGACCATTCTGAGCCATGCAGACCATTCTGAGCCATGCAGACCATTCTGAGCCATGCAGACCATTCCCAGCCATGCAGACCATACCGAGCCATGCAGACCATTCCCAGCCATGCAAACCATTCCCAGCCATGCAGACCATTCAGACCATTCTGAGCCATGCAGACCATTCCCAGCCATGCAGACCATTCAGAGCCATGCAGACCATTCCGAGCCATGCAGACCATTCCCAGCCATGCAGACCATTCCGAGCCATGCAGACCATTCCCAGTCATGCAGACCATTCCCAGCCATGCAGACCATTCCGAGCCATGCAGACCATTCTGAGCGATGCAGACTATTCAGAGCCATGCAGACCATTCCGAGCCATGCGGACCATTCTGAGCCATGCGGACCATTCAGAGCCATGCGGACCATTCAGAGCCATGCAGGCCATTCCGAGCCATGCAGACCATTCCCAGCCATGCAGACCATTCCGAGCCATGCAGACCATTCCCAGCCATGCAGACCATTCCCAACCATGCAGACCATTCCGAGCCATGCAGACCATTCCGAGCCATGCGGACCATTCCCAGCCATGCAGACCATTCCCAGCCATGCAGACCATTCCGAGTCATGCAGACCATTCCCAGCCATGCAGACCATTCCCAGCCATGCAGACCATTCCGAGCCATGCAGACCATTCCAAGCCAATCAGACCATTCCGAGCCATGCGGACCATTCCGAGCCATGCGGACCATTCCCAGCCATGCAGACCATTCCCAGCCATGCAGACCATTCAGACCATTCTGAGCCATGCAGACCATTCCCAGCCATGCAGACCATTCCGAGCCATGCAGACCATTCCGAGCCATGCAGACCATTCCGAGCCATGCAGACCATTCCCAGCCATGCAGACCATTCTGAGCCATGCAGACCATTCCGAGCCATGCAGACCATTCCCAACCATGCAGACCATTCCGAGCCATGCAGACCATTCCGAGCCATGCAGACCATTCCCAGCCATGCAGACCATTCCGAGTCATGCAGACCATTCCCAGCCATGCAGACTATTCCCAGCCATGCAGACCATTCAGAGCCATGCAGACCGTTCCGAGCCATGCAGACCATTCCGAGCCATGCAGACCATTCCCAGCCATGCAGACCATTCCCAGCCATGCAGACCATTTAGAGCCATGCAGACCATTTCGAGCCATGCAGACCATTCCCAGCCATGCAGACCATTCCGAACCATGCAGACCATTCCGAGCCATGCAGACCATTCAGACCATTCCGAGCCATGCAGACCATTCCCAGCCATGCAGACCATTCCGAGCCATGCAGACCATTCCGAGCCATGCAGACCATTCCCAGCCATGCAGACCATTCCGAGCCATGCAGACCATTCCCAGCCATGCAGACCATTCCCAACCATGCAGACCATTCCGAGCCATGCAGACCATTCCGAGCCATGCAGACCATTCTGAGCCATGCAGACCATTCTGAGCCATGCAGACCATTCTGAGCCATGCAGACCATTCCCAGCCATGCAGACCATTCCGAGCCATGCAGACCATTCCCAGCCATGCAAACCATTCCCAGCCATGCAGACCATTCAGACCATTCTGAGCCATGCAGACCATTCCCAGCCATGCAGACCATTCAGAGCCATGCAGACCATTCCGAGCCATGCAGACCATTCCCAGCCATGCAGACCATTCAGAGCCATGCAGACCATTCCCAGCCATGCAGACCATTCCCAGCCATGCAGACCATTCAGAGCCATGCAGACCATTCTGAGCCATGCAGACCATTCCCAGCCATGCAGACCATTCAGAGCCATGCAGACCATTCCCAGCCATGCAGACCATTCCCAGCCATGCAGACCATTCCGAGCCATGCAGACCATTCTGAGCGATGCAGACCATTCAGAGCCATGCAGACCATTCCGAGCCATGCGGACCATTCTGAGCCATGCGGACCATTCAGAGCCATGCGGACCATTCAGAGCCATGCAGGCCATTCAGAGCCATGCAGACCATTCCCAGCCATGCAGACCATTCCCAGCCATGCAGACCATTCAGAGCCATGCAGACCATTCCGAGCCATGCGGACCATTCCCAGCTATGCAGACCATTCAGAGCCATGCAGACCATTCCCAGCCATGAAGACCATTCCCAGCCATGCAGACCATTCTGAGGAGAACATGATCCAACCTTTAATTAAGGCTTCAGGCAGCAATTTGTCACTTGTTGGAGCTGAGTTTATTGATGTGTCGCTTTAAAGGGCCACTCCACCTAGAACTGGCATTTCAGTCCCCTGTGGGGACCAGAGCCGGATCAAGCTTATCTGATCTGGGGGTGCAGTAAAAATAAAAAGTCTGGGGGCACAATGTCAACACTGTGTGAGCCACGCACAGTTTGTCACACGTGACCTTGAAAACGTGATTAAACAGAACCTGTTCCCCCTTATATTAGATGTCCCTGTAAGATCCCCCTATACATCATAACTACACATCAGAGTGCCCCCTTATATCAAGTGTCCCCATCAGAGTGCCCCCTTACATCAAGTGTCCCCATCAGAGTGCCCCCTTATATCAAGTGTCCCCATCAGAGTGCCCCCTTACATCAAGTGTCCCAGAGTGCCCCCTTATATCAAGTGTCCCCATCAGAGTGCCCCCTTATATCAAGTGTCCCCATCAGAGTGCCCCCTTACATCAAGTGTCCTCATCAGAGTGCCCCCTTATATCAAGTGTCCCCATCAGAGTGCCCCCTTACATCAAGTGTCCCCATCAGAGTGCCCCCTGACATCAAGTGTCCCCTTGAGAGTGCCCCTTTACATCAAGGTCCCCAACAGAGCTCCCCCTTATATTAGATGTCCCTGTAGGATCCCCCTATACATAATAACTATGCATTAGAGTGCCCCCTTATATCAAGTGCCCCCATGAGAGTGCCCCTTTACATCAGGGCCCTATCAGAGTGCCCCCTTATATCAAGTGCCCCCATGAGAGTGCCCCTTTACATCAGGGTCCTATCAGAGTGCCCCCTTGCATAAGATCAGTTATCTCCATGAGCGTTCCCCCTTACTTTGGGGTCTCTAGTAGACTCCTCCTTACATAAGGTTCCTATCAGAGTGCCCCCTTACATCAGGTGTTCCCATCAGAGTGCCCACTTACATCAGGTGTTCCCAACAGAGTGCCCCCTTACATCACGGTCCCCAACAGAGTGCCCCCTTACATCAGGTTTCTATCAGAGTGCCCCCTTACATCAAGTGTTCCCATCAGCGTGCCCCCTTACATCAGGGACCCCAACAGAGTGCCTCCTTACATCAGGGTCCCTAATAGAGTCCCCCTTACATCAGGTTCCTATCAGAGTGCCCCCTTACATTAGGTGTTTCTATCAGTGTGCCGCCTTATATCAGGGCCTCAACAGAGTGCCTGTTTGCACCTGGCATCCCCATCAGAGTGCTCCCTTACATCATGTGTTCCCATCACAGTGCCCCCTTACATCATGTGTTCCCATCAGAGTGCCCCCTTACATCATGTGTTCCCATCAGAGTACCCCCTTACATCATGTGTTCCCATCAGAGTGCCCCCTTACATTAGGTGTTCCCATCAGAGTGCCCCCTTACATTAGGTGTTCCCATCAGAGTACCCCCTTACATCATGTGTTCCCATCAGAGTGCCCCCTTACATCATGTGTTCCCATCAGAGTGCCCCCTTACATTAGGTGTTCCCATCAGAGTGCCCCCTTACATTAGGTGTTCCCATCAGAGTGAACCCTTACATCAGGGTCCCCATCAGAGTGCCCCCTTACATCAAATTCCTATCAGAGTGCCCCCTTACATCAGAATCCCTATCCGAGTGCCCCCTTGCATCAAGTTGCTATCAGAGTGCCCCCTTACATCAGGATCCCTATCAGTGCCCCCTTACATCGGGTTCCTATCAGAGTGCCCCCTTACATCAGGTTCCTATTAGAGTGCCCCCTTACATCAGGTTCCTATCAGAGTGCCCCCTTACATCAGGTTTCTATCAGAGTGCCCCTTTACATCAGGTTCCTATCAGAGTGCTCCCTTACATCAGGATCCTATCAGAGTGCTCCCTTACATCAGGTTCCTATCAGAGTGCCCCCTTACATCAGAATCACTATCAGAGTGCCCCTTTACATCAGGATCCCTATCAGTGTCCCCTTACATTGGGTTCCTATCAGAGTGCCCCCTTACATCAGGTTCCTATCAGAGTGCCCCCTTACATCAGGTTCCTATCAGAGTGCCCCCTTACATCAGGTTCCTATCAGAGTGCCCCCTTACATCAGGATCCCTATCAGTGTCCCCTTACATTGGGTTCCTATCAGAGTGCCCCCTTACATCAGGTTCCTATCAGAGTGCCCCCTTACATCAGGTTCCTATCAGAGTGCCCCCTTACATCAGGTTTCTATCAGAGTGCCCCTTTACATCAGGTTCCTATCAGAGTGCTCCCTTACATCAGGATCCTATCAGAGTGCTCCCTTACATCAGGTTCCTATCAGAGTGCCCCCTTACATCAGAATCACTATCAGAGTGCCCCTTTACATCAGGATCCCTATCAGTGTCCCCTTACATTGGGTTCCTATCAGAGTGCCCCCTTACATCAGGTTCCTATCAGAGTGCCCCCTTACATCAGGTTCCTATCAGAGTGCCCCCTTACATCAGGTTCCTATCAGAGTGCCCCCTTACATCAGGATCCCTATCAGTGTCCCCTTACATTGGGTTCCTATCAGAGTGCCCCCTTACATCAGGTTCCTATCAGAGTGCCCCCTTACATCAGGTTCCTATCAGAGTGCCCTCTTACATCAGGTTCCTATCAGAATGCCCCCTTACATCAGGATCCCTATCAGAGTGGCCCCTTACATCAGGTTCCTATCAGAGTGCCCCCTTACATCAGGTTCCTATCAGAGTGCCCCCTTACATCAGGTTCCTATCAGAGTGCCCCCTTACATCAGGATCCCTATCAGTGCCCCCTTACATCAGGTGTCTGCATCAGACTGGCTCATGGATCAGTGGATGCGCTCTCAGAGACCTGGAGGAGGGGAGGCATCTAAAATCTGGGGAGGGGGGGGGGGCACAGCCCACTGCAGCACCCCCCACCCCTTCCCAATAGGGGATCATGGGGCCCCTGTGTCCTCGCCCACACTCAAATCACACCCAAAAAAGGCTATGAAAGGTACCAGGGACATCTTACGGGGCCCCCTACTGACCCCAGACCCTCGGGCGGTGCCCGAGTTCCCCAATGGTCAGTCCGCCCCTGACAGCGATCCTATCGGGGTGATGCCGACGTGGGCGGAGCCGCACCGATTTCTAAAGCAGTGAATGGACTACATTTGGTGCGATTTGCATTGATCAGTGGCAGTTGCACCTCAAATTGGCATGTCATCCGACTTTGAAATCGTGCCACTTCACTGTCTGTCACATGACTTCAAAGCCCTAATGCAGGCCATAGACGTTTCGTTTATTGGCCGATTTTTCGTCCGAAAGAATAATCAGTCGATTTTCGCTCTGTTAGTGGGGCGATGGCATCGGCCGATTTTCTTGGTTCCTCCCCATTTTGTTTATCGGTCATGTTGGAAAATTTGGGAAAAAGGTCCGATTTTCGCAATCATTGGTGGCAACAGGATGACCAATGTTTTGTTTTTCAGACGAAAAATCGTCCCATAAACGAACCGTCTATGGCCTGCATTAGTGCCCGGTCACACCGTGCGATTTCAGGTGTGGTTTGCAAATTGATATTGCACCTGAAATTGCATCTAATGAATGTGAATGTCGGCGTCTTAACACGAGCGATTTGCTGCAGCGCCATTTCTAAAGTCGTTCTTGCGTGACCTTTTCTGCAGTTTTGTTGCGATTTTACATAGAATACAATGGAAATCGTACTGCGAATTGCAAGAACTCGTTGAAAATCTTCACAAGTCGCAGTAAAGTCTTCAGAAATTGCACCTGAAATCGCTGTGAAATTTCACACAAATCATGCGATTTTAAATCGCAGCGGTGTGACCGCCGACTAATGCAGGCCATACACGGTTCGAATTGCAAACGATTTTCGTACGAAAATTGGACCTATGTATGTTGATGCACATTTTCCTGCATGCTGGGCTGCTTTGTTGTTGTTTTTTTGGCCAATGGAATGCTGAGTAAGCCCGAGTTCACATACATGCAGTGCGGCACATCACATGTGATTCACACAGGAACCGTGCCGCATCCCCTGCAGATCACGCGATTCGCACAGGAACCGCACCGCATTCCCTGCAGATCACATGTGATTCTCACAGAAACCGCGCCGCATTCCCTGCAGATCTCATGTGATTCTCACAGAAACCGCGCCGCATTCCCTGCAGATCACGTGATTCTCACAGGAACCGCACCGCATTCCCTGCAGATCACATGTGATTCTCACAGGAACCGCGCCGCATTCCCCGCAGATCACATGTGATTCTCACAGGAACCGCGCCGCATTCCCTGCAGATCACGTGATTCGCACAGGAACCGCGCCGCATTCCCTGCAGATCACACGTGATCCGCACAGGAACCGCGCCGCATTCCCTGCACATCACATGCGATTTGTGTGCGGTGCAATCGGAGACGTACATTTTGTGTGGCTCTAATCACACCAAACACGTGCAGAACCCTTTTTTTGGTCCGGATCACATGAGTATTCACACCCATGCGATCCGATTCTGCACATCGCACCGCATTTTGTGCACCGCTTTTGGGGCGTTGTAAACTTAACATACACACCCGCAGCGGTTTGCATGAACGGGGTGCAATTCTGATGCGGTGCAGAATTCACACAGAAGACGCTGCAAATTCTAAACCCCCTCAGTGTGAAGCAAGTTAGGATTGCCATGGGGGGGGGGGTGGGGCTGGTTACCATGTCCATGAAATGCATCAAAATGCACATCGCCAGTTTTCATGCACTGCCATTGCCATCACTAGAACGCACATTGGCGCACTAAAAAAACCAAGATGTGCGTTTTCTTGGCCAGCGTGTCTGGACGGCGCCATTAAATGAAAGGCAAAGCTGTGCACATGCAATGACGCATGTTCCAATGCATGATGGTGCACATGGGACCCAAAGCTTTAACCACACAAAGATCGTTGCGTCTCCAGCTCTGCATATCACTGCGTTTCGGAAAGGTTTGTGCCGCGATTCCCCGTGTTATATACATTTTCGGGAAGAGCGGACTTTCCCATTGGGCGTGTCCATGAAGTTTAGTAATTAATTATGATCTGCCTCAGGTTCCCTCGCAGGAGGAATTCTTCACGGAGATCGAACGTTCGCAGCTACGTGGCCATATATGGCGCACGGCTCGGAGCGAATACACAGTGATGCAATGGCAGCGTTAACCCTCCTGTGCCAGGCAGAGGGCCGGAGGTAACAGACGCGTCCAGCAATCTCCGCGCTGGAAATATGAGATATGGGACTGGCCGGGTCCTGGCTTGTCACTTGTGATCATGTGTTGCTCCAGAAATACTCGGAAACTTCCAGAGAGCAGAGCCTGGCAGTCACACGGACAACCTGCAGCCGAGGGAAGTGCTGGGGTGCGCTGGAAGAGGAGCCGGTGACCCCCCACATATAACATCTGAGAGGCCCCTACACCTACAGAAAAAGGTAACCCTACAAATGCCATCTGAGACACCCCTACACCTACAGTATGAGGTGACCCCCCACATGTGACATCTGAGACACCCCTACACCTACAGTATGAGGTGACCCCCCACATATGACATCTGAGACACCCCTACGCCTACAGTATGAGGTGACCCCCCACATATGACATCTGAGACACCCCTACACCTACAGTATGAGGTGACCCCCCACATATGACATCTGAGACACCCCTACACCTACAGTATGAGGTGACCCCCCACATATGACATCTGAGACACCCCTATGCCTACAGTATGAGGTGACCCCCCACATATGACATCTGAGACACCCCTACACCTACAGTACGAGGTGACCCCACAAATACCATCTGAGACACCCCTACACCTATAGTATGAGGTGACCCCCCACATATGACATCTGAGACACCCCTACACCTACAGAAAAAGGTAACCCTACAAATGCCATCTGAGACACCACTACACCTACAGTATGAGGTGACCCCCCACATATGACATCTGAGACACCCCTACACCTACAGTACGAGGTGACCCCACAAATACCATCTGAGACACCCCTACACCTACAGTATGAGGTGACCCCACAAATACCATCTGAGACACCCCTACACCTACAGTATGAGGTGACCCCACAAATACCATCTGAGACACCCCTACACCTACAGTACGAGGTGACCCCCCACATATGACATCTGAGACACCCCTACACCTACAGTATGAGGTGACCCCACAAATACCATCTGAGATGTCCCCACGGCTAAAGAACGAGGTGACCCCACAAATACCATCTGAGACACCCCTACACCTACAGTACGAGGTGACCCCCCACATATGACATCTGAGACACCCCTACACCTACAGTATGAGGTGACCCCACAAATACCATCTGAGATTTCCCCACGGCTAAAGAACGAGGTGACCCCACAAATACCATCTGAGACACACCTACAGTATGAGGTGACCCCACAAATACCATCTGAGACACCCCTACAACTACAGTATGAGGTGACCCCACAAATACCATCTGAGACATCCCTACACCTACAGTATGAGGTGACCCCACAAATAGCATCTGAGACACCCCTACACCTACAGTATGAGGTGACCCCACAAATACCATCTGAGACACCCCTACACCTACAATATGAGGTGACCCCACAAATACCATCTGAGACACCCGTACACCTACAGTATGAGGTGACCCCACAAATACCATCTGCAACACCCCTACACCTACAGTATGAGGTGACCCCACAAATACCATCTGAGACACCCCTACACCTACAGTATGAGGTGACCCCACAAATACCATCTGCAACACCCCTACACCTACAGTATGAGGTGACCCCACAAATACTATCTGAGACATCCCTACACCTACAGTATGAGGTGACCCCACAAATACCATCTGCAACATCCCTACACCTACAGTATGAGGTGACCCCACAAATACCATCTGCAACACCCCTACACCTACAGTATGAGGTGACCCCACAAATACCATCTGCAACACCCCTACACCTACAGTATGAGGTGATCACATAAATTACATCTATGACGTTCCTACAACTACAGATCGGGGTTACCCCACAAAGAGCACCTACAACACCCCTACACCTACAGATCAAGGTGACCCTACAACTAGCATCTGCAACCTCCCTACACCTGCAGTATGAGGTAACCCCATAAATAACATCTATAATGTTTCTACACCTACAGAACCAGGTGACCCCACAAAGAGGTGACCCAATAAAGTGTATTTGCAACTTCCCTACACCTACTGAATGAGGTGACCCCACAAATAACATTAGTGTGAGGTGACCCCATAAATAACATCTATGACATCCCTACACCTAAAGAACAAGGTGACCCTACAAATAGCATCTGTGACCTCCCTACACATGCAGTATGAGGTGACCCCATAAATAACATCTATGACGTTACTATACCTACAGAATGAGATGATTCCCACAAAGAGCATTTACAATGTTCCTACACCCCAAAATAATGAGGTGACCCTTCAAATTGCATCTGTGATGTCCTTACACCCACAGAATGAGGTGACCCCCATAAATAACATCTATGACACCCTTACATCTAATGAATAAGGCAAACCCACAAATAGCACCTATGACATCCCTACACCTACAGAATGAGGTCACCCCACAAAGAGAACCTACAACATCCCTACACCTACAGAATGAGGTCACCCCACAAATAACATCTACGAGATCCCTATACCTACAGAGCAAGGTCACCCCACAAAGAGAACCTACAAAATCCCTACACCATCAGAACAGGGTCACCCCTCAGATAACACCTGCAACATCCCCACACCTACAGAACAAGGTCACCCCTCAAAGAGAATCTACAACATCCCCACACCTACAGAACAAGGTCCCCCCACAAATAACATCTATGAGATCCCTATACCTACAGAACAAGGTCACCCTACAAATAGCATCTACGACATTCCAATGCCTACATAATGAGGTGACCCTAAAATAGAATCTAGAATGTCTCTGCACCTTCAGAACAGGGTCACCCCACAAATAACATCTACAACATCTCTACACCTACAGAATGAGGTGACCCCCATAAATAACATCTATGACACCCTTACATCTAATGAATAAGGCAAACCCACAAATAGCACCTATGAGATCCCTATACCTACAGAACAGGGTCACCCCTCAGATAGCATCTGCAACATTCCCACACCTACAGAACAAGGTCACCGTACAAATAGCATCTACGACATTCCAATGCCTACATAATGAGGTGACCCTAAAATAGAATCTAGAATGTCTCTACACCTACAGAACAGGGTCACCCCACAAATAACATCTACGACATCTCTACACCTACAGAACGAGGTCCCCCCACAAATAACATTTATGACATCCCTATACCAGCAGAACAAGGTCACCCTACAAACAGCATCTACGACATCCCTATGCCTACACACTGAGGTGACCCCAAAAATAGAATCTAGAATGTCTCTACAGCTACAGAACAGGGTCACCCCACAAATAACATCTACAACATCTCTACACCTACAGAATGAGGTCCCCCCCACTTGCCTACACCTACAGAATGAGGTCCCCCCACTTGCCTTCACCTACAGAATGAGGTCACCCCACTTGCCTACACCTACAGAATGAGGTCCCCCCCCTTTTGCCTACACCTACAGAATGAGGTCCCCCCCTTTTGCCTACACCTACAGAATGAGGTCCCCCCCTTTTGCCTACACCTACAGAATGAGGTCCCCCCACTTGCCTACACCTACAGAATGGGGTCCCCCCTTTTGCCTACACCTACAGAATGAGGTTCCCCCACTTGCCTACACCTACAGAATGAGGTCACCCCACTTGCCTACACCTACAGAATGAGGTCACCCCACTTGCCTACACCTACAGAATGAGGTCCCCCCCTTTTGCCCACACCTACAGAATGAGGTCCCCCCCCCTCTTGCCTACACCTACAGATTGAGGTCCCCCCCACTTGCCTACACCTACAGATTGAGGTCCCCCCTCTTGCCTACACCTACAGATTGAGGTCCCCCCTCTTGCCTACACCTACAGAATGAGGTCACCCCACTTGCCTACACCTACAGAATGAGGTCACCCCACTTGCCTACACCTACAGAATGAGGTCACCCCACTTGCCTACACCTACAGATTGAGGTGAACTCAAAATAGCATCTAGGGCTAGGCCATCCCTACACCTACATAAGGTCTTCCCATGAACGGCATCTATGCTGTCCCTTCATCTACAGAACGAGGTGACCCCACAAACAGCATCTTCAATGGCCCTACACCTAAAGAATGAGGTGACCCTACAAATAGTATCTATGACATCCCTACACCTACAGAACAGGGTCACCCCTCAAATAGCATCTGCAGTGTCCCTACACCTACAGAATGAGGTGACCCCACAAAACATCTGTAGTGTCCCTACACCTACAGAACGAGGTGACCCCACAAATAACATCTACGACATCTCTACACCTACATAAGGTCTTCCCATGGATGGCATCTATGCTGTCCCTTCATCTACAGAACGAGGTGACCCCACAAACATCATCTGTGACATTCCTACACCAACAGTATGTGGTGACCCCATGAATGACACCTGGAGAACGAGGTCACCGCACAAAGCGCACCAACTATGTTCCTACACCTATGACATCCCTACACCTACAAAACAATTAATGCCACAAAGAGTATGTGCAACACCCCAACACCTTCTGAACGAGCTCATCCCACAAATAACACCCTCAATGCTCCTAATGAGCTGTGATTTTTTCAGGAAGCTATGTCCCTGCTGGCCCCTCCCTCCAGCCATGATCTGCTTGCATTGCATAGAGAAGCACAGAGACCCAGTGATGACATCATCAGCATGTTGATCGGGTAAGGGGAGGCGCAGGGAAAGCAAAATATAAACAGCAAACACGTTCTAGTTTGGCATATGGAAGTTGGGTGGAGGAGGTCAGAGGTCAGAGGTCAGAGGACCAAAGAGGGCAGTAAACAGGGGCGTTCTCCTTTTATTTGTGTGAGTAGAGTGCTGCCCCCTCTGGCCATTCATGGAGGTGCAGTCTTGGTCAGAGTTCATTGCCGGTGTGTTTGCGCGCACCGTGTCATCGCCTAATAATCCCTCCTGTGTGATTGACCGCGACGTGCGCACAGACAGATGGTTGGTGTTTACTTGGACGGCTCCACGTGTGGTGACACCGCTGTATAAAATTATCTTTCCTGTGTCAGGTGTCGGCGTAGAAACAGCTTGGGTGACGTCTGCGGTCCCTCTGCCGCAATGCAGCGATTCTGGCTGTATGCGGACTCGGCTTTAAAACTTTCCTGTTCGTGGAGCTCGTGGAGAGATCAGTTAACCCCGTATAGGATGCACGCCGACGATCCCCGCAGGATGGATCTGATCTGCGGATTAGGGACTCCGACCCATTATGCTCCCCAATCTGCAGATCCGATCCATCCAGCGGGGATCATCGGCTTGCTTTACAACCAGGGGAGGACTGACCATTTGGAAATTCGGGCACTGCCCGAGGGCCCGGGGTCAGTAGGGGGCCCCATGAGATGCCCCTGGTACCTTTTTCATTGGCTTTTTTGAGTTTGGGCAAGGACACAGGGGCCCCATGATCCCCTATTGCCCGGGGGCCCCATGAGTTGTCAGTCCGCCCCTGGATACAACTTACCTTTTCGTGGAGAGATCAGTTAACCCCGTATAGGTTGCAAACCGACGATCCCCGCAGGATGGATCGGATCTGCGGATTGAGCATAATGGATCGGAGTCTGATCCATTATGCTCCCTAATCCGCAGATCCGATCCGTCCTGCGGGGATCGTTGGCTTGCTTTACAACTTACCTTTTGGTTGAGCGGGTCCAGCGTCACCCCGTATAGGTTGCAAACCGACGATCCCCGCAGGATGGATCGGATCTGCAGATCAGGGAGGATAATGGATTGGACTCCGGTTCATTATGCTCAATCCGCAGATCTGATCCATCCTGCGGGGATCGTCGGTTTGCTTTAAAACTTACCTTTTCGTGGAGTGGGTCCGGTGTCACCCCGTGTGATAGGTGTCACCCAGTGTGGTGCGCACCCCCCCCCTGCGCACCAGCCTAGGGACGCCCCTGATGCAGAGTGCAGGGATTGGTTGGTGGAGCTCTCCTCGGCGATCAGGCCGATCCAGCTGATCGCACTCTGATGCTCGATTTACATCGAATGTCCAAATAATCGGGCTTTTTCCCCAGAGAATAGTTGCAGCTGCACCCCTTGTCATTATATACCAGGGGCGGACTGACAACTCATGGGGCCCCCGGGCAATAGGGGATCATGGGGCCCCTGTGTCCTCGCCCACACTCAAAGCACACCCAAAAAAGCCTATAAAAGGTACCAGGGGCATCTCATGGGGCCCCCTACTTACCCCGGGCCCTCAGGCTGTGCTTGAGTGGTCAGTCCGCCCCTGTTATATACTGTATATTCAGTGCTGGAGGTGCCGGAACTGCGTCCCCCCCCCACTGCGTCCCCCCCCCCCCTGCGTTCCCGCTGAAAAAAAGTACTTTTCTGCCTCTGTTCCCCCACACAGCGCTCAGCACTCCTGAAAAGTGAGATTGGAATCATTATCTCCATGAACACAAGACCGATCTCCACCATCGGGACAGATCGCAGTTTGATCGAACGTTTTATCCGCTCAATACAAGGAAGGTAATAATAGAACTTCGGTGACAAAATCTGCAGTTTTACTCCAATGAGTTGATGCAGAAATGAGTCCCCCTCCCCCCCCCCCCCACAACAAGATCTCCTCCATCGAGTATTTTGTACGACCGCCATGATTTGTAAGGACGACACCAGAAGAGAAGCACAGAGACCCAGTGATGACATCGTCAGCATGTTGATTGGGTAAAGGGGAGGGGCAGGGAAGGCACCGGAAGACCAGAAGAGTGTCATCTAGGCATGGAATGAACAAGTTGGCGACATATTGCGACATCGATCTTTTTCCGTTCTTCAAGAACAACCTTTTTTAGGGCCAGTTCACACTCCATGCGTTTCAGTTGCTTTTTTTCCGCAAAACGCCCAGTCGGTGATATGGTGGTCAATGTCGTAGCTCACATCAGCGCTCGCAGTACCGGTGCGTTCCGGATGCAGAAATAAAAGTAGAACAGGCGGCATTTTTCCTGCACAGAACTGTACTGGGATAAGGTAAAACGCACCAAAAAATGCACCAAAAATGCACATCTCCCTATTTAAATTGAAGAAAAAGAGGGGGAAAAAATGAACTGGAATGCACCAAAACGCACCAAAAATGCACATGTCCCTATTTAGAAAGAAAAAGAGAGGGGGGAAAATGAACTGGAATGTATAGAAAATGCACTGGAACGCGTCAAAAGTGCGTCCACCAGAATGTGTCAAAAACGTCCATGCAGAAACGCATCCGGAACACATCTGGACTGCGTTTCTGTAGTGTGACCCGGCCCTTAGGGCCAGTCACACTCCATGTGTTTCAGTTGCTTTTTTTCTGCATCCAAAAATCACGGAAAGTTGGTGATTTGGTGGTCCATGTCATAGTTCCCATCAGCGCTTGCAGTTCCGGTGCGTTCCGGATGCAGGAAAAAAAATTGAACAGGCGGCATTTTTCTTGCAAAGAACTGTACTGGAACGCACTAAAAACGCACCGGAACGCACATGTCCCTGTTTAAGGGCTGGTTCACACTATAGAAACACAGTCCAGATGCATTCCTGATGTGTTTTTGCGTGCGTGTTTTTACGCATTTTTGGCGTGTTCCGGTGTATTTTTTATGCATTATTAACGCATTCCGGTGCATATTTATGCATTCCAGTTTATTTTTTCTCCTCTTTTTCTTCAATTTAAATAGGGACATGTGAGTTCCAATGCATTTTTGGCACGTTCCAGTCAGGGGCGGACTGACAATTCACGGGGCCCCCGGGCAATAGGGGATCATGGGGCCCCTGTGTCCTTGCCCAAACTCAAAAAAGCCTATGGAAAAGGTACCAGGGGCATCTCATGGGGCCCCCTACTGACGCCGGGGTCAGTCCTCCCCTGGTTCCAGTGCATTTTTTATGCATTTTTTATGCATTCCAGTTTATTTTTTCTCCTCTTTTTTTCTGCAGTTTAAATAGGGACATGTGAGTTCCGGTGCATTTTTGATGCATTTTTACTGGTCTAGTTCTGTGTACGAAAATGCGGCCTGTTCAACTCTTTTCCTGCATCCGGAACGCACCGGAACTGCAGGCGCAGATGTGAACTATGACACTGACCACCATATCACCGACTTTCTTTGCGTTTTGGATGCAGAAAAAAATCAACTGAAACGCATGGAGTGTGAACCGGCCCTAAATTGAAGAAAGAGAGAGGGGAAAGAATGAACTGGAATGTAGAAAAACGCACTGGAATGCACCAGAATGTGTCAAAAACGCGTGTGCAAAAACACATCTGGGACGCATCTGAACTGCGTTTCTATAGTGTGACCCGGCCCTTACAGCCTGGATGCTGGATGGAGAGCGATGCTCCGCTTGTCTCCTCAGAATTCCCCTCATAGGTGTTCGGTTGGGTTCAGGAGTTCAGGAAACAGACTTGGCCACTGGATCACCTTCCCCTGGTTCTTCTTCAGGAATGCAGCAATGGCCTTAGATGTGTGATTTGGATCGTTGTCATGTTGGAAAAGTGCACGACGATCGAGGGCATGGGGTGATGGCAGCATCTTCTCTCTCAATATAGAGCAGTACATCTGTGAATTCATGACACCATCAATGAAATGCAGCTCCCTGACACCAGAAGCACTCATGCGGCCCCACAGAAGGACACTGCCACCACCATGTTTCACAGTAGGCACCATGCATTTGTCTTTGTACTCCTCACCTGACACCATACAGGTTTGAAGCCGTCGGTTCCAAAAACATTTATCTTGGTCTCATCCAGGGAACACGGGGGGAACGCGGGGGGAACGCGGGGGGAATGCGGGGGGGAATGCGGGGGGGAACGCGGGGGGGAACGCGGGGGGGAACGCGGGGGGACCGCAGGTCTGGCACCTCCAGTACTGAATATATGTAATGGCAAGGGGTGCTGGAGGGTCTATTGTTGCTGGAGTGGATCTATTTTTGCATGGTGGTCTATTGTTTTTGATGGGGCTTATGTTGCTGGGTGTCTATTGTTGCTGGAAGGCATCTAGTTTGTGTGGCTGTCTATTGTTCCCGGAGAGATCTATCGTTGCTGATGGGGTATCTACTGTTGCTGGGAAGCTCTATTGATGCTGCTGGGGTATATATTGGTGCCAGAGAGATCTATTGTTCCTGCTGGGGTATATATTGTTGCCAGCTATATCTTTTGTTGATGCTGGGGTATATGTTGTCGGCAGCGATCTATTGTTGCTGCTGGGGTATATTGTTGTTGGATGGATCTATTGTTGCTACTGGGGTGTCTGTTGCTGTCAGATGAAACCATTGTTGCTGCTGGGGTATCTATTGTTGCCAGTGAGATCTATTGTTGCTGCTGGGGTGTCAGTTGTTGTTGGAGAGGTCTATTGTTGCTGCTGGGGTCTTTATTGTTGCTGGAGTGGATCTATTTTTGCATGGTGGTCTATTGTTGTTGATGGGGCTTATGTTGCTGGGGGGGGTCAATTGTCGCTGGAAGGAATCTACTGTTGAGGGGGGTCAATGGTTGCTAGAAGGGATCGACTGTTAAGTTGTTGCTGGCTGTTGGAGAGTCTGGTTGCTGGGAAATCTGTTGTTGCTGCTGGGGGTCCATTGTTGCTAGAAGGGAACTACTGTTGAGTTACGGGTCTATTGTTGCTGGCTGGTGGAGAGTATTTGATGTTGGCTGCTGGGAAATCTGTTGTTGCTGCCGGGGGTCAAATGTTGCTGGGGGTGGAATCTATTGGTGCTGGGGGGGTCTATTCCTGCCGGCTGCGGTGGATCTATTTTATTGCTTTTCTTGATATCATCAACAAATTTCATACAAATTACTTAACTTCACAAAATTATTCTTGGCTTTGTATTCTCTAAAAGGGGCGGTACTGGGAGGTGGGTAGGGGGTGGAGTCAAGGGACAGTGCGCAGAGTGGGTAGAGTGTGGAACCAAGGGACAGTGCTCAGAGGTGGGACCAAGGAATGGTGCTCAGAGGTGGGTAGGGGGTGGAACCAAGGGATGGTCCCCAGAGGTGCATAGGTGGTGGAACCAAGGGACAGTGCTCAGAGGTAGGTAGCGGGTGGAACCAAGGGACGGTGCTCAGAGTTGGGTAGGGGGTAAAACCAAGGGAGGGTGCTCAGAGGTAGGTAGGGGGTGGAACCAAGGGAGGGTGCTCAGAGGTAGGTAGGGGGTGGAACCAAGGGAGGGTGCTCAGAGTTGGGTAGGGGGCGGAACCAAGGGAGGGTGCTCAGAGTTGGGTAGGGGGCGGAACCAAGGGAGGGTGCTCAGAGTTGGGTAGGGGGCGGAACCAAGGGAGGGTGCTCAGAGTTGGGTAGGGGGCGGAACCAAGGGAGGGTGCTCAGAGGTAGGTAGGGGGTGGAACCAAGGGACAGTGCTCAGAGTTGGGTAGGGGGTGGAACCAAGGGAGGGTGCTCAGAGGTAGGTAGGTAGGAGGTGGAACCAAGGGAGGGTGCTCAGAGGTAGGTAGGAGGTGGAACCAAGGGAGGGTGCTCAGAGGTGGGTAGGAGGTGGAAGAAGTGACTCAGAAGGGGGGAGTTCCTGCACCTATTCTCTGAGAAAAAAAGCCCTGATCTCATCACTCATCTCTCCAGAGTACAGAGTCCCAGTAGTCTTCTTTTTCAGCATGGGCCCTGGCAAATAGTGACGGGCCGAACATCCCCCTCCCCCCCCCTTTCGGTTTGTGGTTGAACATCTGAACCTGCATTATGTTCAACCACAAACACAAATCGAACAACTGAGCGGTGTCTTCCTGCATCTGAGTGTGTGGTGCGATCCCGCTCAGTGACTACAATCCGGCGGGAGTTCTATGATGAAGTCACGCAGTATTTTAGTAATGAGACATTCATTCATGTTCCCGGAGTCAGTGAGGTTCCTGGTGTCAGTGGGGCTCCTGGTGTCAGTGGGGCTCCTGGTGTCAGTGGGGTCCCTGGTGTCAGTGGGGTTCCCGCTGTCAGTGGGGTTCCCGGTGTCACTGCGGTCCCTGGTGTCACTGGGGTTCCCGCTGTCAGTGGGGTCCCTGGTGTCAGTGGGGTCCCTGGTGTCAGTGGGGTTCCCGGTGTCAGTGGGGTTCCTGGTGTCAGTGGGGTTCCCCATGCTCCAGTACAGTTCTGTGCAGGAAAAACACTTTTTTTTTTCTGCGACCGGAACGCACTGGAACTGCATTGACCACCATATCACCGACTTTCTGTCCATCTTGTATGCAGAAAAAAGGCAACAAAAACGCATGGAGTGTGAAGCGGCCTGAAGTCTAGGTTCACACTCCATGCGTTTTGCAGACTACAGTCCATTTAGCGCGATTTTCACGTTCATATTTCCTTGTTTTCACCCGGTGCGATTTCAGGGGCGATTTGGGAATTGAAATCGCATCTAATGAATGTGAATGTCGGCGTCATAACACGTGCGATTTGCTGCGGCGCCATTTCTAACATAATTCTTGCGTGACTTTTTCTGCCGTTTTGTTGCAATTTCACATTTCTAATAGAAATCGCATCGCATTTGCAAGAAATCCTTGAAAATATTCACAAGAAGCAATAAAGTCTTCATAAATCTCGCTGAAATTGCACACAAATCGCAAAATTTGAAATCGCAGCGGTGTGACCGCGGACTAAATGCAAAACATTGTGTTTTGGTTCAATAGACTGCAATGGAGATGCTGCAGAAATGCATGTAGTGCATTTGATGCGTTTTGCATTTGAATCTGCCCAGCAACAAGTTGGCAACCCCTCCCCCCCCATAAAAATGCATCAAAAACACACCGCAAAACGCACTGCAGAAATGGATCAAACACAAACTGCATAGGTGTGAACAGGCGTGGACTGACCATTTGGAAACTCGGGCACTGCCCGAGGGCCCGGGGTCAGTAGGGGTCCCCATGAGATGCCCCTGGTACCTTTTTCATAGGTTTTTTGAGTTTGGGCAAGGACACAGGGGCCCCATGATCCCCTATTGCCCGGGGGCCCCATGAGTTGTCAGTCCGCCGCTGGATATGAACCGATCCTTAGATGTGACGGCTGCATTCGTTTTCTTTTTTAGGCTCAATTTCTTCTATTTTCATCTAGTGATCCGGCTAGTCAATCTGTTTTTTTTTTTCAAAAGAACAAGCTCTCCAGCAGATGTATCAGTTACATGGATGAGACAAACCATTTACCGGGCGTGCTTACAATGATCAGCTTTTATTTATCGATCTAAAACTTTTATCCCAAAAAGAGAAAAAAAAACTGTTACTGTAACCGATTATAAATATTAGCTGGAGTTTGGCTTCAATATGTTAGTGTAGTTAAATCTGCTAGTCCAACTCTCCCCTCCCCCCAGGATGACAATGCTGCCGTCTGCTGTGCCCCATGTGCTCCTACATCCAGAGTGGGGGCGCTCTAATACAGGAGGGGTGTTACAGGCCAGATCACCAGGTGAAAACAGAGGGGGGGGGGCCTAAAAGGAAAGAAAACGAATGCAGTCGCCAGGAAGAAAATCGATAAACTGCAAATCCACAGAAGCCGAACTCCGGAGTGTCGCTGAAACGCCAATATTTGTCTGGCTTGTAGCGCCCTCTGCTGACACAGTGCTCAAATGTCACTTTTGGTCTTGGAAGGTTCTCATTGGACGGTTTGTATGGGAAGGATGTTTCCTTTGATCCCAGGTCTTTCAATCGAAATCTGCTGGAAAAGGATTGACAATGGAAGGAAATGCCTTGTGTGTACGACCTTCTGTGTATGTCCGCCCACGGCCATGTGTGACCACCAGGGGGCAGGGGGGGTCTGGTGTCTCTGCTGGGCATATTCACTTTCCCCTGAGATGAGGCAGAGACTTCAGGGCCCCTTGCACCTGGGGCCATCTAAGTGCTGTGTGGCCCTCCCGACATTTTAGTGCACCCAGGAGGGACAGGTGCAGCGTCATGCCCCCACCACCTGCAACATGTCAGTGTCTATGGCTGGATGGGGCTGAATGATGTTCGGGGCCCCTCTGCTTTCAAGGATGAAAGTCTGGAATGCATGAGGGACTTCTGTCGCTCCTGACCGCATAGGGCCCGCAAAGTGAGTCCCGCTGGGTACAGGCACAGGAGTTAGATGGCCCCATGTGCCGGGGCCCCAGATGCTGGATGCTGCACCTGTCCCCCCCTGGGAGCACCAAAATACAGGAAGGAAGGTATAGGAGTAAGATGGCCCCATGTGCCGGGGCCCCAGATGCTGGATGCTGCACCTGCCCCCCCCGGGGAGCATCAAAATGCAGGGAGGAAGACACAGCAGCTAGACGGCCCCTTATGTTGGGGCCCCAGACGCTGGATGCTGCACCTGTCCCCCCCCCCCCCCTGGGAGCACCAAAATACAGGAAGACACAGCAGCTAGACGGCCCCCTATGTTGGGGCCCCAGACGCTGGATGCTGCACCTGTCCCCCCCCCCCCCCCTGGGAGCACCAAAATACAAGAAGACACAGCAGCTAGACGGCCCCTTATGTTGGGGCCCCAGACGATGGATGCTGCACCTGTCCCCCCCCTGGGAGCACCAAAATACAGGAAGGAAGGTACAGGAGTTAGATGGCCCCATGTGCCGGGGCCCCAGATGCTGGATGCTGCACCTGCCCCCCCCCCCGGGGAGCATCAAAATGCAGGGAGGAAGACACAGCAGCTAGACGGCCCCTTATGTTGGGGCCCCAGACGCTGGATGCTGCACCTGTCCCCCCCCTGGGAGCACCAAAATACAGGGAGGAAGGTACAAAGTTAGATGGCTCCTTGTGCTGGGGCCCCAGAGGCTGAAGACAGCACCTGTCCCCCCCAGGAGCACCAAAATGCAGGAAGGAAGACACAGCAGCTAGTTGGGCCCCTTGTGTTGGGGCCCCGGGGTTCAGTCATACCTGGGACTCATGCACACTGGCGTTTAATGCTGCTCTTAGGAGCGTCGTGTTTTTTTTGCCGTCTCTAAACCCTCGCCATGTTAGCCTATGTGTCCATGTATGAGGAGCGAAGGCCTCATTCACACCTGAGCATGGAACGCATGTTCTCGCTGGCTTTTTGCGCATTTTTTCCCGTGTAACGCATGTTGTACCATTCCCCTGTGTGTGCTGCTCTACCCGTGTGCAACAAACGCCCCAGTGTAGCTCCAGAACATTGTAGTGCGCTTTGTTGCGTCACAAACACACGGAAAAAACACGCCTGCTGCCCACGATTGGGGTGGTGCGTCACAAACACACGGAAAAAACATGCCTTCTGCCCATAATTGGGGTGCTGCGTCACAAACACACGGAAAAAACACGCCTGCTGCCCACGACTGAGGTGCTGCGTCACAAACACACGGAAAAAACACGCCTGCTGCCCATGATTGGGGTGCTGCGTCACAAACACACGGAAAAAACACGCCTGCTGCCCACGATTGGGGTGCTGCGTCACAAACACACGGAAAAAACATGCCTTCTGCCCACGACTGAGGTGCTGCGTCACAAACACACGGAAAAAACATGCCTTCTGCCCATAATTGGGGTGCTGCGTCACAAACACACGGAAAAAACACGCCTGCTGCCCACGATTGGGGTGCTGCGTCACAAACACACGGAAAAAACATGCCTTCTGCCCACGATTGGGGTGCTGCATCAAACACACGTAAAAAACATGCCTGCTGCCCACGATTGGGGTGCTGCGTCACAAACACACGGAGAAAACACGCCTGCTGCCCACGATTGGGGTGCTGCGTCACAAACACATGGAAAAAACACGCCTGCTGCCCACGATTGGGGTGCTGCGTCACAAACACACGGAAAAAACACGCCTGCTGCCCACGATTGGGGTAACGGTGTCATCGGTGCGGGTGGAGCAGAGATCATTGTAGGTTTTTTTTTCCTCTTGTTTGATTGGTCGTTCCTCTCTGTCCCGCTCTGCAGCTCCTGGACTGAACACGGCGATGGAGATCTCGGCGTCGCGGCCCGCGCAGCGCACTCTGGGATCGGAGGAGTACAGTCTGTACAGCAGTTTGAGCGAAGAGGAACTGATACAGATGGCCATCGAGCAGAGTCTGTCTGAAGGGGGCGCCAGCCAACCAGACGTCCACAGCCAGCAGAAGAGGGCCAACGCCGAACCGACCGCCCCCAGCTGGAACCAGAGACCCGCCCACAGACCGCCTCCTCCCGCTAACAGGTGATCTCAGAACCAGGGTGTGCATTCCAAAGTGTGAGGACAAGGTGAAGCTGGCCTCCCCCCTCCCCCCTTTATCATTTAATAAATCTTTCATTTTCATTACATACTATATTATAGACTCAGTGATGTCATCACTGGGTCTCTGTGCTTCTCTATGCAATGCAGGCAGATCGTGGCTGGTGGGAGGGGCTGGCAGGGGGATGTACATCACTTCCTGAAAACATCACAGCACCCTACCTCAGTACTCCTCTCCAGAGCTGAAATACGGCCACTAGATGGAGCTGGGGGTCATAGGAAATAAATGCATTTCAACAAGAAGAGATACATTTGAAAACATTCTAGGGAATGATCCAATAAACAGGACCCAGTAGCAGCAATGGTTACATGTATGTGATCATCCTCTTCAGCATTCTCTAGAATTGTTACATTGTATCTCTTCTAGCTAAGATGCATTTATTTCCTAGGATCCTCAGCCCCATCTAGTGGCCAGAAAGTGGTATTGTCCAGATGCACTCAGGATCATTCATAAAGAACATATAATGCACATATGACGAACATATAATGAACATATGACAAACATATAATGAACATATGACAAACATATAATGAACATATAATGAACATATAATGAACATATGATGAACATATAATGAACATATGACGAACATATAATGAACATATGACAAACATATAATGAACATATGACAAACATATAATGAACATATGATGAACATATAAAGAACATATAATGCACATATGACGAACATATAATGAACATATGACGAACATATAATGAACATATGACAAACATATAATGAACATATAATGAACATATGATGAACATATAATGAACATATGACGAACATATAATGAACATATGACAAACATATAATGAACATATGACAAACATATAATGAACATATGATGAACATATAATGAACATATAATGAACATATGACGAACATATAATGAACATATGATGAACATATAATGAACATATAATGAACATATAATGAACATATGATGAACATATAATGAACATATGACAAACATATAATGAACATATGATGAACATATAATGAACATAGCATGAATCAGGAAAATACCAAACATTGGGCAGTTGATGGAGCCGAGGATCACAGGAGATAAATCCATCCTATAATACAAGGAGAGATACAATGTAACAATTGCAGAGAACACTGGAGGGGATCAAAGTAACGGGGACACCGCAGCAGCAATGGTTACATTTATTTGAACATTCCCTCCCATGTTTCCTAGAATTGTTACATTGTATCTCCTCCTACTAGGATTTATTTCCTGAGATCCTCAGCGCCATCTAGTGGCCATAATGTAGAATTTTCCAGATTCGCTCTGTGCATGAAGAATGAGCCGATCTCCACTGCAGACATCGAAGATTGGAAAAGACTTTAGTGACATTTCCTTCATTGTGGAGGTGCACCCTCCCCCTTCCCCCCTCCCCCCTCTCTCTCCCTTCCCCCCCTCCCTCCTCTCTCTCTCCCTTCCCCCCTCTCTCTCTCTCCCTCCCTTCCCCCCTCCCTCTTCTCTCTCCCTTCCCCCCTCCCTCTTCTCTCTCCCTTCCTCCCTCCCTTCCCCCCTCCCTCTCCCCCTCCCTCTTCTCTCTCCCTTCCCCCCTCACTCTCTCTCACCCCTTCCTTCTCTCTTTTTCCACCCCCCTTTTTCTCCCCTGCCTCCCTCTCTCTCCCTGCCCCCCCTCCCTCCTCTCTCTCTCTCCCCTTTCTTTATTTCTCGCCCCCCCCCCCCCACCCTTGTGTCCCTCACTCCCCCCCTCTCTCCCCTCCCCCTCTCTTCCTGCCCCCCCACTCCCTTCCTCTCCCCTCTCTTTCTTTCTTGCCCCCCCCCCTCCGTGCCCCCCCCCCTTTCTCTCCCCCCCATCTCTCAGGATACAGGAATATCACTTAATAGATCCATCAATCCCGTCATTTCGGATTCTTAATGAAATTAAAGACAGATTTGGGCACACAATGGCCGCCTCTGTGGGAATTCCCGGGTGACACCATCATCTCCTCTGTTTGTTCTGTAGCTCCGAGCAAAGAAAACAAATCTCATCAGAAAGCAGATCCTCCGAGTCCCGGAACCCGGCAACTAGAGGAACATGAAAGAGGACCTGTCATGGCTGAAGTGCAGGAGCTGCTTTACCCAAATATTTCTCCAGTCCTGCACAGGTGTACCGGCTCCTCCCCTTCAGTCTTGCACAGGTGTACCGGCTCCTCCCCTTCAGTCTTGCACAGGTGTACCGGCTCCTCCCCTTCAGTCTTGCACAGGTGTCCCGGCTCCTCCCCTCCAGTCCTGCACAAGTGTCCCGGCTCCTTCCCTCCAGTCCTGCACAGGTGTTTCGGCTCCTCCCCTCCAGTCCTGCACAGGTGTCCCGGCTCCTCCCCTTCAGTCTTGCACAGGTGTACCGGCTCCTCCCCTTCAGTCTTGCACAGGTGTACAGGCTCCTCCCCTTCAGTCTTGCACAGGTGTACCGGCTCCTCCCCTTCAGTCTTGCACAGGTGTCCCGGCTCCTCCCCTCCAGTCCTGCACAGGTGTACAGGCTCCTCCCCTTCAGTCCTGTACAAGTGTGCCAGCTCCTCCCCTTCAGTTCTGCACAGGTGTACCAGCTCCACCCCCTCAGTCTTGCACAGGTGTACCGGCTCCTCCCCTTCAGCCTTGCACAGGTGTTCCAGCTCCTCCCCTTCAGCCTTGCACAGGTGTTCCAGCTCCTCCCCTTCAGCCTTGCACAGGTGTTCCGGCTCCAGCCCTTCAGCCTTGCACAGGTGTTCTGGCTCCTCCCTTTCAGCCTTGCACAGTTGTAGAGACTCCTCCCCTTCAGTCTTGCACAGGTGTCCTGGCTCCTCCCCTGGACTCCAACATTCTGCCCATTTGGAGGCATCTATAGTAGGATTACTACCACTCCTTTATAGGCCAGCTCTCCTCCCTCCCATGGTTACTAGGGAAGCTGCGGGGGCCAGTTCCCACCACGTCCCTAGCGCCCAGTGATGTCACCGATTCCATTGTTGGCTGGGAATCCCCGACTGTGTAAAAGAAAGGGGCGGAGATAGCATGACATCACTGACCAAGTATGGCCATATTTGGGCAATCTGGTTTGGGCCATGCTGGACGCGCTGGATTGGTCACGTTGGTGGGTGACTCCACTGACAGTGAGGAAGGAATCATTTCCAATGAGATGGGCCCGTTGGTGGATGGTGGTGGTGGACCCTCTTGCAGGCTTGGGTCCAGGGATTCCCAGCCACTCCCACAATCCCAGCCAATCCCACAATCCCAGCCAATCCCACAAAACGTTTATTGATAATGTAATCATGTACATTGATCCAACGCATTTCTGCAGAATGGACGCCTTCTGTCATTTACTGTCATTTACTAGCCGAAGCAAGGGAACTGTCATTTACCAGCTGGGAAGTGTTGTTTACCAGCCGGGAAGTGTGTTTTACCAGCCAGGAAGTGTCGTTTACCAGCCGGGAAGTGTCGTTTACCAGCCGGGAAGTGTCATTTGCCAGCCGGGAAGTGTCATTTGCCAGCCGGGAAGTGTCATTTCCCAGCCGGGAAGTGTCATTTACCAGCCGGGAAGTGTCGTTTACCAGCCGGGAAGTGTCGTTTACCAGCCGGGAAGTGTCATTTACCAGCCGGGAAGTGTCATTTGCCAGCTAGGAAGTGTCATTTGCCAGCTAGGAAGTGTCTTTTACCAGACAGGGAAGTGTCCTTTACCAACCGGGAAGTGTAATTTACCAACCGGGAAGTGTCATTTACCAGCCGGGAAGTGCCATTTACTAGCATGGAACTTTCATTTACCAGCCAGGAAGTATCATTTACCAGCCGGGAACCGTCATTTATCAGCCAGGAAGTATTTACCAGACAGTGAAGTGTCATTTGCCAGCCATTCACACACCCTGATTGCTCAGTAAACATCAGTGTTGCAGTAGCGTGTGCACATGGTACAGATGGTCTCTTCGCAGGTCAGGTCAGGACACCCCCCCCCCCCCCTCAGAGTTTTGCATTTTTAATGTTTCACTTAAAGGATCACTAAAATCTCTTCTGGAATTTTTACCAGTTTTTGGATTTAGTTCATGTCCCCCAGGACAGTGCCCAGCCCCCCACCGCCATCTGCTTGACAACCCCTTGTCTGTCTAGAAAATGGACTGAAGATTTTTGGACAGTCGTCTCCTCACCTCAACCCGCACCCCGAGGATATTTGGCTCCTCCCTACTGCTGATCCTGCTAGGAAGGTCCAGGTCCAGGCACTTCCTGGTAATGGGTGACAACTGTTTACCAATTGTTCTTCTGCGTTGTCACGCGCGCCCCCTGCTGGAGGCTACAAGGAGTGTTGCTGTTATCAGGAAGCCAATGATGCACAGCCAACGCATGTAGACAGGAAGCCGACTGACGGCGGCTGCAGAAGCTGCAGATTTCAGGGGACTGAAAACAAATTTTCCTGATTTCAGATCCACTTAGTTCTCTGCGGCGCATTACCCCCCCCCCCCTACATATGTCTTGCATTGATGTGCGTTCTGTTGGGCTGCCAACGCACCCTAAGACGTATGCTTCTTCTGCGCTGTGCGTTGTGAGGTGCTGCAATGCAGGTGTGTCGCCTTTACTGCGTTGGCGTGCCATTCAGAATGTCACATGCGTTGCTGCAACATGCGATCACACACCTAGCAAGCATTGCGGTGCCTTTCATAATGAATGGCATGTGCGTCGTGGCATGTTGTGCAGCGTAGGAGTGTACACGGCTCATTAGGTCCCATTTGCTTGTTTGCGGTGTGTTAACGCATGTGCGGTAACATGCGATGGCTGTGCATTAACCTGCGTTGCATTACGCCAGGCCGTGTATAATGAATGGGCAGCCAATGCGCCCAAAATCACGCATGACCCTCTATTTGTAATGCTACAATGCAGGGGCTTTGCCTATGGGACCGCCCTGCAGCAACGCATGTTACATGCATTATTGCGATGCAGGGGTGTGGCTGGTCAAAAGCAAGCGCTATTTGAACGAGCCGCTGACCATTCATCAAAACGAATGGCACTGCCGTGCATGTGATGTGCATTGTCGCATGTTGGGGTAACGCATGCGTTACTGCGACGCAGGAGTGTAGAAGGGCCCTTAGGTCCCATTTGCATCCTTGCAGTGTGCGAACGCATGTGCGGTGAGTTGTGCATTAACCTGCGTTGCCTTGATGAATGGGTTGCCGGTGCGCCCCCATGTGCCTAAAATCACGCATGACCCTTTATATGTAATGCTGCAGTGCGGGGGCTTCGCCTGCGGGACCGTCGTGCAGCAACGCAGGTTAGGCGCATTATTGCGATGCAAAGGTGTAAATGCGGCCAGGTAGAAGCAGGCCCGACCACTGGTGCATGGACCTTTATCATGGACGGTGCGTTGTGTATGGGGGGGGGGGGCAGACAAAGAGGACGCACAGCTCATTGTCCTGACAGCTGCCCCACCCCCTCCCACATGAAGTGACAGGCAGATTATTGCATATGCAATCAGCTGTACAACCCCCCCCCCCCAACACCAGCTGTACCCCTCCCCCGCCACCCACAGAATGACAATGATGTACAAAATGCAGCGTCCTGGAGCAGCCAATGGGATGACAGCGCTCTGGGGGGGTCTGTTTATAACCCGGAGATCATGGGTCTATGGGGGACGCAGACAATGGGGTCCACATTCCTCCTAATGGCGCCACTTTAAGAATCCTTTTGCCTTTCCAGGCCGCCATTACCCATCTGCAGAACAGTGTACATGCGTTTATATAGCGATTTTCCCCAATGGGTCCATACTGATCCAGCAAGGGGGGGCTAGAGATCCACCAATCACGGCATGACGGGTCCACTTGAAGACGGGGAGTCGGGCCAACCAGCGTCCCACCAATCTGATCCCGCCAGCAGAAAGGCCATAAGAATGACTTCACATGCGTTAGCACAATACGCAAAACATGCACGTGATGCGAATCGGGGGGCCGCGGTGCCATTCGCACTCCCCAGTCCACGGGAACGCACAACCGTCTGTTGAGGAGCACTGCCTACAGCCAGGGGCAGGCTGAGCATTTGGAAACTCAGGCACTGCCCGAGGGCCCGGGGTCAGTAGGGGGCCCCATGAGATGCCCCTGGTACCTTTTTCATAGGCTTTTTTGAGTTTGGGCAAGGACACAGGGGCCCCATGATCCCCTATTGCCCGGGAGCCCCATGATCCCCTATTGCCCGGGAGCCCCATGATCCCCTATTGCCCGGGAGCCCCATGATCCCCTATTGCCGGGGAGCCCCATGATCCCCTATTGCCCGAGAGCCCCATGATCCCCTATTGCCGGGGAGCCCCATGATCCCCTATTGCCGGGGAGCCCCATGATCCCCTATTGCCCGGGAGCCCCATGATCCCCTATTGCCCGGGGGCCCCATGATCCCCTATTGCCCGGGAGCCCCATGATCCCCTATTGCCTGGGAGCCCCATGATCCCCTATTGCCCGGGAGCCCCATGATCCCCTATTGCCTGGGAGCCCCATGATCCCCTATTGCCCGGGAGCCCCATGATCCCCTATTGCCGGGGAGCCCCATGATCCCCTATTGCCGGGGAGCCCCATGATCCTCTATTGCCCGGGAGCCCCATGATCCCCTATTGCCCGGGGGCCCCATGATCCCCTATTGCTCGGGAGCCCCATGATCCCCTATTGCCTGGGAGCCCCATGATCCCCTATTGCCCGGGAGCCCCATGATCCCCTATTGCCTGGGAGCCCCATGATCCCCTATTGCTTGGGGGCCCCATGAGTTGTCAGTCCGCCCCTGCCTACAGCGGAGAAGTACATGCATGAATTTCTTAATGCGTTTTAGTGCGGTGTGCCGCTGGTAATGCGTGTTACATGCGTCATTGCGGTGCCGTACGTCGTCAGCGGCATCCCACAGATGAACCCAACGCACCTCCGACGAATGAGCGAATTTCGAATTGCGATTCTGCTTTCTGAAAACGCAGCGGCTCAAAAAAAAAACCGCATACATGTGAACGTGTCCCATAGGAAACCCTAAAAAAAACGCATTGGCGTGAACCTGGGGTAAGGATAGGTTCACACCTGGCATTTTGTCAACATGCGTTTTTTTTTTTTTTTCAATGCTTTTTATGGGGCGTTTCTGTGCCGCACACATAGGGCGGCGCATTCATTTGAACGGGCGTGTCCTACGCGCGACAAGCGCACCAAAGAAGCTATGGTACCTTTTGCTGCGTTGAGCTTCACAGGTTTTTAAACTGCGTTTTTGCTTCGGTTTTTTTTTTACCTTTTTTATTTGTTGCTGGGCAGGAAAAATAAAAAAGCGCAAAACATGGCAAAAACGCAACTACATGCGTTTCAGCAGCTTCTCCATTGAACTCCATTGTAAAAAAAAAAATTCTGCTTTTCGCTTTCGAAAGGGTTTTTTTCGACATGCGTTTTTCAGGCGCTTTGACGTGCAAAATAGAAAAAAAAACGCATCTGCTTACCACAGTTGGGATGCCATTAACAATGAAATGGCAGCGCCGATGCATCGCGTGAAAACGTATGCTTTTGCGCATATTCACGGAACGCTCAGATGTGAACGCTGCCGTGCGTCGTGTATATGAAAAACGTATGCTTTTGTGCATATTCACGGAACGCTCAGATGTGAACGCTGCCGTGCGTCGTGTATATGAAAAACGTATGCTTTTGCGCATACTCACGGAACACTCAGATGTGAACGCTGCCGTGCGTCGTGTATATGAAAAACGTATGCTTTTGCGCATATTCACGGAACACTCAGATGTGAACGCTGCCGTGCGTCGCGTATATGAAAAACGCATGCTTTTGCGCATATTCACGGAACTTTCAGCTGTGAACGCTGCCGTGCGACTCGTATATGAAAACGTATGCTTTTGCGCATATTCACGGAACGCTCAGATGTGAACGCTGCCGTGCGTCATGTATATGAAAATGCATGCTTTTGCGCATATTCCCGGAACGCTCAGATGTGAACGCTGCCGTGCGTCGCGTATATGAAAAACGTATGCTTTTGCGCATATTCACGGAACGCTCAGACGTGAACGCTGCCGTGCGTCGCGTATATGAAAAACGTATGCTTTTGCGCATATTCACGGAAGGCTCAGATGTGAACGCTGCCGTGCGTCGCGTATATGAAAACGTATGCTTTTGCGCATATTCACGGATTGCTCAGATGTGAACGCTGCCGTGCGTCGTGTATATAAAAAACGTATGCTTTTGCGCATATTCACGGAACGCTCAGATGTGAACGCTGCCGTGCGTCGTGTATATGAAAAACGTATGCTTTTGCGCATATTCACGGAACGCTCAGATGTGAACGCTGCCGTGCGTCGCGTATATGAAAAACGTATGCTTTTGCGCATATTCACAAAACGCTCAGATGTGAACGCTGCCATGCGTCGCGTATATGAAAAACGTATGCTTTTGCACATATTCACAAAACGCTCAGATGTGAACGCCGCCATGTGTCGTGTATATGAAAACGTATGCTTTTGCGCATATTCACGGAACGCTCAGATGTGAACGCTGCCGTGCGTCGCGTATATGAAAACGTATGCTTTTGCGCATATTCACAGAACGCTCAGAAGTGAACGCTGCCGTGCGTCGCGTATATGAAAAACGTATGCTTTTGCGCATATTCACAAAACGCTCAGATGTGAACGCCGCCATGTGTCGTGTATATGAAAACATATGCTTTTGCACATATTCACGGAACGCTCAGATGTGAACGCCGCCGTGTGTCGTGTATATGAAAACGTATGCTTTTGCGCATATTCACGGAACGCTCAGATGTGAACGGAGTCTCATCCGCTGTCGTGCGACTCGGTCCGCTGCCTTTTTTTTTTTAATGACATGCATTTTTTTGGTGCAGTTTAGTGCGCAAGGATCTGATAGAAATGAGTCCGCTGCTCTAACGCAACGCATGTTAACACGCAAAGTTCGCTTTTGCGCGCCTACGTGGTGCGAGCGTTCGCCAGGCATGTACCTTCACGCTGTTTACAGATCGTTAGCGACACGCTGCCGGCTGGAGAAGGTAAGCAGCCCTCCCTCCCCCCCCGGAGAGGTGACAGTCCCAGCCTCACTCCTGGAGGTGACCCCCGGGGGCCCCTTGGACCTGTCATATGTATGTGACTCCATTGTTGTCTTATATGGTCATCGAAATCCCGGCCGGCTCCCTCCCGGGGCCAAAAATAATCGCGAGCTGCGAGCAGCTGATCCCCCGCCATCTGCTTCCATTCAGAGCTTCATCACTCACACCGCCTGCCTGCCGTCCCATCACACCGCCTGCCGCCCCCCCCCCCACCCCGTCCCATCCCCCCCACCCCGTCCCTGTCCCACCACACCACCGCCGCCGCGTCCTCTCCTCCGTCCGATATGATCTGCTTCTCTTACTCTGAATATTTCTCTCTCTTCCACGCTTGCCGACGCAGGTCGCCCCCGGGAAACGCCGCCGACGCCAACCAGAACCTCAACCCGGACCGAGGCGGGGTGATCCGCAAGAGATACGATGGGAGCTACTTCCGCACCAGCATGCCCATGTAAGTGTTGTGATTTATTATAATTGGGGGGCTTCTTCTGGATCAACATAATCGCACATCGATCGATCGGTTGGGGGCGGTCGAATGGTCTATGGGGCGCATAGCACTGAACTGAATGCGGTTTCCTACTGAGCAGCACGGCGTCCAATGACATGCAGCGATTCGCCATCGATTTAGATCCAAGCGATCACAAACAGGGCGCCATTCACACCCGAGAGTAGCGGGAATGTTCGCATTTTTTTATGTTTTTCAAGTGTTGAAGCGCGTCGCAGCCAGGGCAGTCCAATCGCTGGAACGCACGACGATCGCTCCAAAGTACCTCCAGGACCTTGTCGGTCGGTTGTAATGCGTTTTGTCACTTGACCAATGCCTGTCCGCTACCCGCGTTTGGGGCGGCATTATCAATTAAGTGCGACCTGTGACCAGAGAGGGATTCTGAAACGCGCGGGGAATGTTTTGGCGCACTGTTAGGAAAGGCGCAGGTGTGAGCGCAGCCTAAGAGATCGATCACCGATTAAATTATAGACTGAATACGAAACATCGTATCTTCTGCATCTTCAATTGTATCCATGGAATAGACGATCGATCAGCTATAAATGTAACCGATCAATATCAGGCGACTTTGTGTGTGTCGGGAACGAGCGTAAAGAAATGCGCACTTTAGCAGGCATGGGGCGGGGCTAATATTTGTTAACACCCCCCACGCATCTCCTAATGCTTGCAGAAACGCACAACAAACGCAGCGAAGTGCGCGGCTAAACACCCGGAAGGCTCAATTCGTCAAAAAGCTACTGAACTACTTTGCTAAGAATTAATGGCGCCGCATGTGCGACCCGCGACTGAAGCGCGTTTCCGAAACGTGCGGCCAAATGCACAATTTTGTGTTTAGTCGCGGTGTTAGGAAAGGCGCAGATGTGAGCGCAGATCCGTCATCGATTAAAATACTGACTGAAATCGCAACGTTTTATCTTCTGCATCTTCAATTGTATCGATGGAATTGATGATCGATCAATCAGCTATAAATGTAACCGATCAATATCAGGCGACTTGTGCGTGTCGGAAACGAGCGCAACAATGAATGGCGTCATAAGTGCGACCAATGACTGAAGCACATTTCTGAAACGCATGGCCAAATGCACAGGAAAGGAGAAGGAAAGGCGCAGGTGTGAGCGCAGATCCGTCATCGAGTAAAGTATAGACTGACACCGCAACATCGATCGTATCTTCTGCATCTTCAATTGTATCGATGGAATAGACGATCGATCAATCGGCTATAAATGTAACCGATCAATATCAGGCGACTTGTGCGTGTCTGGAACGAGCGTAAAGAAACGCGCACTTTCCTAAGGCGCACAGAATTGCGCTGCACTTTAACAGAGATGGGGCGGGGCTAATATTTGTTAACACCCCCCACGCAGCTCCTAATGCTTGCAGAAACGCACAACAAACGCAGCGAAGTGCGCGGCTAAACACCCGGAAGGCTCAATTCGTCAAAAAGCTACTGAACTACTTTGCTAAGAATTAATGGCGCCGCATGTGCGACCCGCGACTGAAGCGCGTTTCCGAAACGTGCGGCCAAATGCACAATTTTGTGTTTAGTCGCGGTGTTAGGAAAGGCGCAGGTGTGAGCGCAGATCCGTCATCGATTAAAATACTGACTGAAATCGCAACGTTTTATCTTCTGCATCTTCAATTGTATCGATGGAATTGATGATCGATCAGCTATAAATGTAACCGATCAATATCAGGCGACTTGTGCGTGTCGGGAACGAGCGCAACAATGAATGGCGTCATAAGTGCGACCAATGACTGAAGCACATTTCTGAAACGCATGGCCAAATGCACAGGAAAGGAGAAGGAAAGGCGCAGGTGTGAGCGCAGATCCGTCATCGAGTAAAGTATAGACTGACACCGCAACATCGATCGTATCTTCTGCATCTTCAATTGTATTGATGGAATAGACGATCGATCAATCGGCTATAAATGTAACCGATCAATATCAGGCGACTTGTGCGTGTCTGGAACGAGCGTAAAGAAACGCGCACTTTCCTTAGGCGCACAGAATTGCGCTGCACTTTAACAGAGATGGGGCGGGGCTAATATTTGTTAACACCCCCCACGCATCTCCTAATGCTTGCAGAAACGCACAACAAACGCAGCGAAGTGCGCGGCTAAACACCCGGAAGGCTCAATTCGTCAAAAAGCTACTGAACTACTTTGCTAAGAATTAATGGCGCCGCATGTGCGACCCGCGACTGAAGCGCGTTTCCGAAACGTGCGGCCAAATGCACAATTTTGTGTTTAGTCGCGGTGTTAGGAAAGGCGCAGATGTGAGCGCAGATCCGTCATCGATTAAAATACTGACTGAAATCGCAACGTTTTATCTTCTGCATCATCATTTGTATCGATGGAATTGATGATCGATCAATCAGCTATAAATGTAACCGATCAATATCAGGCGACTTGTGCGTGTCGGGAACGAGCGTAACAATGAATGACGTCATAAGTGCGACCAATGACTGAAGCACATTTCTGAAACGCATGGCCAAATGCACAACTTTAGGAAAGGAAAGGCGCAGGTGTGAGCGCAGATCCGTCATCGAGTAAAGTATAGACTGACGCCGCAACATCGATCGTATCTTCTGCATCTTCAATTGTATCGATGGAATAGACGATCGATCAATCGGCTATAAATGTAACCGATCAATATCAGGCGACTTGTGCCTGTCGGGAACGAGTGCGCACTTTAGCAGGCATGGGGCGGGGCTAATATTTGTTAACACCCCTCACGCAGCTCCTAACGCTTGCAGAAACGCACAACAAACGCAGCGAAGTGCGCAGCTAAACACCCGGAAGCCTCAATTCGCCAAAAAGCTACATGAACTACTTTGCTAACAATTAATGGCGCCATAAGTGCGACCCGCGACTGAAGCGCGTTTCCGAAACGCACAATTTTGTGTTTTGGCGCGCTGTTAGGAAAGGCGCAGGTGTGAGCGCAGATACGTCATCGATTAAAATATTGACTGAAATCGCAGCATTGTATCTTCTGCATCTTCAATTGTATTGATGGAATAGACGATCAATCAGCTATAAATGTAACTGATCAATATCAGGCGACTTGTGCGTTGGGAACGAGCGTAAAGAAATGCGCACTTTCCCGGCGTGCACAGAATCGCGCTTCACTTTTGCAGACATGGGGCGGGGCTAATATTTGTTATCAGCACCCCCACGCATCTCCTAACGAGCGCATTTTTTGCGCACATGAAACTGCATAGTGCTGCAATTCGCTGCGATTTTGAAAAAGTATCGTTTTAATAAACAATTGCGCATTTTTTGCACATATTTGCGAAACGCACTAACTGATCTATATCAGGCGACATAAACAAGCGTAAAAAAAGTGCACTTTTCTGACGCACACAGAATCGCGCTGCACTTTAGCAGACATGGGGCGGGGCTAATAATTAACAGCACCCCCCACGCATCTCCTAACGTGCGTAAAAACACACAACAAACGCACACTTAAAAACCCGGAAGGCTCAAATCGCCAAAATACTACAAGAACTGCTTTGCTAACAATGAATGGCTCCGCATGTGCGACCCGCGACTGAAGTTCGTTTTTGAAACCCGCGGCCAAACGCACAATTTTGTAGTTTGTCGCTTCGTTAGGAAAGGCGCAGATGTGAGCGCAGATCCGTCATCGATTAAAATATTGACTGAAGTCGCAACGTTGTATCGTCTGCGTCTTCAATTGTATCGATGGAATAGATGATCAATTGGCTATAAATGTGACCGATCAATATCAGGCGACTTGTGCGTGTTGGGAACGAGCGTAATAAAAGCGCACTTTCCCGACGCGCACAGAATCGATTTACTATATATTCACACTACAATGCAGTGCGGGAGAGCCGCGTTCCGGTGCAACTTCCTGCACCGCATTCCAATCGCAGTGCCCTTGCGATCTGCTGCGGGGGGGTCAGTTAAAGTTCACACCCCAAACGCAGGTCACAACGCATTGCACTCGCCCGCCGCGGCCCGCAGAAAACTGCATGATAGAAAATACCGTGCGATGCGGTCGCTGTGCATATTAAAAAAAGTAGTGCATGCGGTACGTCTAGGCGTGGCTCACACCGCTGCGATTTCAGGTGTGATTTGGGAGTTGAAATCGTATCAGAAATCGCATCTAATGAATGTGAATGTCATCCGGGATTTGCTGCAACGCGGTTTCAAAGGTAGTTCTTGTGTGACTTTTTCCGCAGTTTGTTGCGATTTCATTGTGTTTTCTGAAGATTTGTTTGAGATTTCCCAGCGATTTCTTGCGTTTTGCTTTACATTTTTGCGGTGCGATTTCTAAAGTCGTTCTTGTGTGACTTTCTGCAGTTTGTTGCGATTTCACATATAGACTACAATAGAAATCGCTCTGCAAAACGCAAAGGAATAAGCAAGAAATCGCTGGGAAATCTCAAACAAATCTTCAGAAAACGCGGTGACTTTTTCCACACTTTGTTGCGATTTCATTGCGTTTTCTGAAGATTTGAGATTTCCTAGCGATTTCTTGCGTCTTCCTTTGAGTTTTGCAGAACGATTTCTATTGTAGTCTATATGTGAAATCGCAACAAACTGCAGAAAGTCACACAAGAACTACTTTAGAAATCGCATTGCAGCAATTAGTCACCGGCCCTAAACAATCCTACACCAATCCTACACCGCTCCTACACCGGCCCTACAGCTCTCCTACACCGCTCCTACACCGGCCCTACACCGCTCCTCCACCGGCCCTACACCGCTCCTACACCGGCCCTACACCGCTCCTACACCGCTCCTACACCGGCCCTACACCGCTCCTCCACCGGCCCTACACCGCTCCTACACCGGCCCTACACCGCTCCTACACCGCTCCTACACCGCTCCTACACCGCTCCTCCACCGGCCCTACACCGCTCCTACACCGCTCCTACACCGCTCCTACACCGGCCCTACACCGCTCCTACACCGCTCCTCCACCGCTCCTACACCGCTCCTACACCGGCCCTACACCGCTCCTACACCGGCCCTACACCGGCCCTACACCGCTCCTACACCGCTCCTACACCGGCCCTACACCGGCCCTACACCTCTCCTACACCGGCCCTACACCGCTCCTACACCGCTCCTACACCGCTCCTACACCGGCCCTACACCGCTCCTACACCACTCCTACACCGCTCCTACACCGCTCCTACACCGGCCCTACACCGCTCCTACACCGGCCCTACACCACTCCTACACCGGCCCTACACCAATCCTACACCGCTCCTACACCGCTCCTACACCGGCCCTACACCACTCCTACACCGCTCCTACACCGGCCCTACACCGGCCCTACACCACTCCTACACCGCTCCTACACCGCTCCTACACCGGCCCTACACCGCTCCTACACCGCTCCTACACCGGCCCTACACCGCTCCTACACCGCTCCTACACCAATCCTACACCGGCCCTACACCAATCCTACACCGCTCCTACACCACTCCTACACCAATCCTACACCGCTCCTACACCACTCCTACACCGCTCCTACACCAATCCTACACCAATCCTACACCGCTCCTACACCGGCCCTACACCGGCCCTACACCACTCCTACACCAATCCTACACCGCTCCTACACCACTCCTACACCGCTCCTACACCGGCCCTACACCGCTCCTACACCGCTCCTACACCGGCCCTACACCACTCCTACACCGCTCCTACACCGCTCCTACACCGGCCCTACACCGGCCCTACACCGCTCCTACACCAATCCTACACCGCTCCTCCACTGGCCCTACACCGCTCCTACACCAATCCTACACCGGCCCTACACCGCTCCTACACCAATCCTACACCGGCCCTACACCGCTCCTACACCGGCCCTACACCGCTCCTCCACCGGCCCTACACCGCTCCTACACTGCTCCTACACCGGCCCTACACCGCTCCTACACCGCTCCTACACCAATCCTACACCGCTCCTACACCGGCCCTACACCGCTCCTACACCGCTCCTACACCGCTCCTACACCGGCCCTACACCGCTCCTACACCGCTCCTACACCGGCCCTACACCGCTCCTACACCGCTCCTACACCAATCCTACACCAATCCTACACCGCTCCTACACCGGCCCTACATCGCTCCTACGCCCGGAATGGGGCAATACGCTACATGAGCTACTTTGACCCATCGCATGGAAATGTGCAAAAACAAATCGCTTGTTCACAAAATGCTCGATGTGAACGGTTCCTCAGGGAATTCTTTATTCTCAGTAGCAGGGAAGTCCATTGAAATCGATTGGCTTCCCTACACACGGCGCGCCCTGTACAGGGGGAATCGAGCCGAAAGAACGATCGTTCACTCCATCTGAATCACGATCGGCTCTCCAGCACTTCGTCCAATCGATCGGAAGCGATCGCCCAAATTTCCGCTGCGACCACATACTGTATATACCGGACTCCTCCTACTATATACTGTATATACCGGGCTCCTATATACCGGGGGATATGTAGGAGTCAGTGGGGGGATGTTGGTGTCACTGGGGGATATTGGTGTCACTGGTTGGGATGTGGGTGTCACTGGGGGGGATGTCTGTGTCACTGGAGGGGATTTTCTTATCATTGGAGGGAATGTTGGTGTCACCAGGGGGATGTCAGTGAAACGTGGGGATGTTGGTGTCACTGGAGGGAATGTTGGTGTCACTGAAGGGGATGTTGGTGTCACTGAAGGGGATGTTGGTGTCACTGGAGGGGATGTTGGTGTCACTGGAGGGGATGTTGGTGTCACTGGAGGGAATGTTGGTGTCACTGAAGGGGATGTTGGTGTCACTGGAGGGGATGTTGGTGTCACTGGAGGGGATGTTGGTGTCATTGGTTGATCTCACCGAATAATGTGTGAAGAGTAGAAGTCGGCCGGTGGGAGGTGTCACATTCTCAGGGATAGCTATTATTATTATTGCTAATAATTATTGTTAATAATTAATAATTTTATTATTTAATTGGCTAATAATTTTATAACAATAACAATAATAATAATTAACAAATGAAATAACAAATCAGATAAATGTTAATGAATTCATTATTATGATGAATAATAATAATAACAATAATAGTTGATGTTATTATTATGATTATATTATTCTTGTTAATTAACAATTATTTGTTCTGTAATTTAATTTATTAGTAAATTATTATTATTTAATCATTAACAAAAATAAGTAAATACAATATTTTTTAAAATTCATTTTTATTGTTAATTAACGATTGTTTAAATTATTATTAAAATTATTCGCAGTAAGAAAGAAAGTCAGGAAAAGAGTAACATAAAAAAAATGTTCACATAAATATCATTTTTTTTACCTCATTTTCTGTGTACTTTCTACTTTGTAAAAAAAAAAATCAAATAATAAAATAAACAAAGGAGGAAAATAAAACATCGGGGGTCTATTTATACAAGATTTGTTGGACGAATGTCACACACATTGGTGCAGATGCCCCCCCCCCCCCCCCCGGGTTGACCTTTGACCGCTCTACCTACTGGCCAAAATGCTGTATAGTTTTGAGAGTGACCTCAAACAGAAGAAATGACCATTTTGACCAGCAGGTGGCGCTGAAACAGGATTTATTCTATTATAGAAAATACGGGAAGATTTGTCCAACGAATGTTTTATAATCCGACCCCAATGTGTGCGCCTGCAGGATATACTGGATATTACCTTGTAAAAGGAGCAGTGACATCATCGCTGTGACATCATCATCATAGCAGAGCTGTGGGAGGGGCCCAGCAGGCTCTACCCACTACAGAGAACTATGGGAGGGGGCGGAGACAAGATCAGTCACCCTGCACAAGGAGAGAGAGCAGAGCTGTGGGAGGGGCCCAGCAGACTCCACCCACTACAGGAGGGGGCGGAGACGAGACCAGTCACCCTCTACAAGGAGAGAGAGCAAAGCTGTGGGAGGGGCCCAGCAGGCTCAGCCCACTACAGGAGGGGGCAGAGACAGGACCAGTCACCCTCTACAAGGAGAGAGCGCAGAGCTGTGGGAGGGGCCCAGCAGGCTCCACCCACTACAGAAAGCTACAGGAGGGGGCGGAGACAAGACCAGTCACCCTCTACAAGGAGAGAGCAAAGCTGTGGGAGGGGCTAGCAGGCTCCACCCACTACAGAAAGCTACAGGAGGGGGTGGAGACCAGACCAGTCTTCCTGCACAAGAAGCAAGAGCAGAGCTGTGGGAGGGGCTAGCAGGCTCCACCCACTATAGAAAGCTACAGGAAGGGGAGGAGACCAGACCAGTCTCCCTGCACAAGAAGCAAGAGCAGAGCTGTGGGAGGCGCCCAGCAGGCTCCACCCACTACAGAAAGCTACAGGAGGGGGTGGAGACCAGACCAGTCTTCCTGCACAGGGAGAGAGATCAGCAGTGGGCGGTCTTTCTTCCAGGAAGTCTCACCCTGGGGTGACGGCACACTTTGTGATGATCCCTCATTGTCTCTCGCAGAGAAGCGAACCCCATCGAGGAGATGATCATGAAGGGAGACGAGGAGGGCCTGAACAACGCCATGAAGTCCGGGAAGAGGCTGAACGTGTCCAACAAAGATGGCTGGCTGCCCATGCACGAGGCGGCCTATTATGGATCCCTGGGCTGCCTGAAGGTGTTACTGAAAGGTCTGTAGCAGCTCACAGCCCTGACACTGTATAACATGAGGAACATACCGCCTATGGCCACCAGAGGGAGCAATTCTGTGCGATTTACCTCCCTCTAGTGGCCAAATGTGGCATTTTCTGTTATAAATCAATGACTTACATTCGAACAGAACAGGGTGTAGCCTATTCACATTCTTTTTTTGGGGGTTTTTTTTTGCCCCATTTGCACAGAACAAATGTACGTGTATTTTTAACCGGGTAATCAACCCCTCAGGTGTATTGTCCATGCCACTTATATTTGAATTGCCAGCTACACGTGGAATGTTGTATCCTCTATTACAGTGGGCTCCAATCTGTGGCCCGTGGGCCGAATGCAGCCCTTTGTCTGCCTCTATCCAGCCCTCGGGGTACTATTCCTCCTACTGACACCAACAAGGAGGCACCATTTCTTCCACTGGCACCAACTATGGGGCAGTTTTCCTTTCACGGACACCAAGGATTATAATAAATAATTAATAATTAAATAATAAATATGAATGAAAAAGCTGAAAAAACATAACAAATGATAAAACAGATGATAAGTTTTCTCTATTGGCTAATTAAAAAAAAGCTTTATAAACGCTGTACAAAAATGCGCAACAAAACGCCCCAAAAAATGCTCGAAAACGCAACTCTCAGGTGTGAATGCAGCCTTAGGTACACTCTACACAAATGGGCGGACTGACAACTCATGGGGCCCCTGGGCAATAGAGGATCATGGGGCCCCTGTGTCCTTGCCCAATCTCAAACCACACCCAAAAAAGCCTATGAAAGGTACCAGGGGCATCTCAAGGGGCCCCCTACTGACCCCAGGCCCTCGGGCAGTGCCGGAATGGTCAGTCCGCCCCTGCTCTGCAGATTTCTCTATGTATCCCTCTTGAGTAGATTTCCCTTTACTTCCTGTTCTGGAGACCATACAGGAAGTGAGGGGAAATTTCCCCAGTGTGGGGCACATTGATAAAAATGAGCCCCTCCCCCGCTGTATCCAAAGCTGGAGTTGAGCTGTATGAGATCACAGAACATTCACCCCGAACATTCCGCTTGTTCCTTCCCGCAGCGTACCCTACGACCATCGACCAGCGCACTCTGCTGGAGGAAACGGCGCTCTATCTTGCTGCTGTGAGAGGGCACTTGGATTGCTTGCATCACTTGCTGGAGTATGGAGCCGAGCCGGACATTGTGAACAAGACGAGGGAGACTCCACTGTATAAAGGTGAGAGGTTCTAGGAACTGGTCCTATGTTAAAGCTGCCTTCCCTGGTCCCCCTCATCACCATTCACTGGGTCTCTGTGCTTCTCTATGCAGCCACTTCATGCCTACATGTACCCCAGCAATGGCTGAATGGCATTTCTCAGGGTGGGTTTCCCGATGGTGACCATGTGAGTGGGCCGTGTCTGTGACGTGTGTGTTGGAATGTCCACAATGGGTGACAACCCAGGAGTGCAAGTGGGGGACAGGAACACAGCGTTGTCACCCTATAACAGGAAGTGCCTGAACAAGGATCTTCATGGCAGGATCACCAATTTTTATGACAGCTGCAGATTTAAAATGATTGAAAACGACTTTTGAACTCCGGGCAGATATAAATGACTCAACCGAATGCAGCTCTGTATCCAAGTGTCGCTAAAGGACATTTGTTTTCCATTTTGGATAGCGTAAGGGAAGATTATGACCCCTGTCAGGTTTTTATTGCATCTGTGTCCCCATTGTAGAGATCTCCCCTTACTTCCTGCCCCATTGCACAACAGGAAGTGAGAGGAGATCCCTCCAAAGTGAGGGAATCCCGGGCTGTCTCCATCACTAGTGTCCCCATTGTAAGATTTTCCCTCTGTTCCTGTTCTGGTGACAACCAAAAATGTAGGATTTTCTTTCACTTTCAATGGTCACTGGGACAAATAAAGAAGGTGAATCTCCCTAACGGGGACGCAGACAGCAACAAAAAACAGACAGGGGGTCTAATCCCCCTCCACTCCATCCAAAACTAACACATTTTTTTTTTTACTTTAGTGACCCGTTCATGAATGTATCATGAAATCTATTAAATCCAAGCAGTCCCTGAATGTGACCTGCATCAGCCTCTTGCAGTCCCTGTACAGCAGGGCTATAGTGAAGGAAGGAGCAGCACAAGGAGCCAGTCAATTCATGTGCTGACAGGAGGAGAGAGCGGAGTGACAGATCAGCTCATCACTGTGCTGCTTCTTCTTTCACTGTCTAGTCAAAGTATGGGGGCTCGTCCGGGACTACCTGGGCTCAGAAGAAATGAAGGATGCTGAATTTGCCTTGGCCTCAAATTTCTGTACAAGCACAGATCAGATTGCCTATTTGTGCTGCTTCTCTTTATTCCAGTCTGATCTTTGCTGTACAGAAAATTGATACCAATGCAAATTCAACATCCTTCATTTCTTCTGAGCCCAGGTAGTCCCGAACGAGCCCCCATACTTTGCCACTCTGCTCTCTTCTCCTAACAGCATGCTTCTTACAAGTACATGAACTGATTGGCTATTTGTGCTGCTTCTCTTTATTCCAGGCTGATCTCTGCTGTACAGAAATGTGATGCCAAGGCAAATTCAGCACCCTTCATTTCTTCTGAGCCCAGGTAGTCCCGGACGAGCCCCCATACTTTGACTAGACAGGGAAAGAAGAAGCAGCGCAGTGATGAGCTCATCACTCTGTCACTCTTCTCTCTCCTCCTAGCAGCATGCTTCTTACAAGTACATGAACTGATCGGCTATTTGTGCTGCTTCTCTTTATTCCAGTCAGTTCATATATGTGTAAGAAGCATGCTGTTAGGAGGAGAGAGCAGAGTGGCAGAGAGATGAGCTCATCACGGCGCTGCTTCTTCTTTCCCTGTCTAGTCAAAGTATGGGGGCTCGTCCAGGACTACCTGGGCTCAGAAGAAATGAAGGATGTTGAATTTGCCTTGGCATCAAATTTCTGTACAGCAGAGATCAGAGTGGAATAAAGAAAAGCAGCACAAACAGCCAAGCAGTTCATGTACTTGTAAGAAGCATGCTGCTAGGAGGAGAGAGCAGAGTGACAGAGAGATGAGCTCATCACTGTGCTGCTTCTCCTTTCACTGTCCGGTCACTGGCTGGGGGCAGGTCCAGGATGACCCAGGCTCAGAGGAAGTGGGTTGAATGATGCTGGCCTTTGAACTGAGGACATCTAGTGGCAGTAGAAAGTACTGCAGGGCAATAGTTGGTGAATATTGCAGCAAAATCTTTCTGCTTTAAGCAATGCGGGATTCTAGCGATTGGGTCGCATTTATTTTAAATTAAAATGGCGGTCAGCTGCGTTCAGCGATTTCAGTGGCTCCTTATTTAAAACGTTTCATAGAGGTTCCCCTTCAATAAATGGGACAGATCGTCCTCCTGAGCACAGCAGGTGGCAGGGGGGTCATATTGATTTGATCGTCAGCTCACGTGTCTACTGTTGTGGTTGTTCTGCGCAGCTTGCGAGCGGAAGAGCGCGGACGCAGTGCGGACGCTGGTGGCGTTCAGGGCCGACGTCAACCACAGGTGTAACCAGGGCTGGACGGCGCTGCACGAGGCGGTGGCCAGGAACTCCCTGGACATCATGGACATCCTGGTGACAGCCGGCGCCAAGGTCGAGGCCAAGAACTGCTACGGCATCACTCCCTTGTTTGTAGCGGCGCAGAGCGGGCAGCTGGAGGCGCTGCGGTACATCCTGAAGTGCGGTAGGTGCCGTTCGCCAGATCAAATCAGATCTCATAAAGGGGTGTCTGGGGGGGGGAGGGGTTTACTTACTGAGCACCGTGTGAATCTAATGCTGGCCATACTGTACATTCACCTGTTACATTGTTTCAATCTGGGAACTCTTCTCCTTCTCAGGGTCCCTTCATGACGTCTATTTGCGGAAATGCGCGTCAGGTGCGTTCATGCAATGCAGATCAGTTCATTGAATGCGCTTGACGTGCATTCCACTGCAGTACCAAGAAAATGGGGACTGTCCCCAACAAACAGGGACAGGCAGCAACCAAATTCTAATGGACCTTTGAAGTATATTTGCTGCCTGTCCCGGTTTGCTGGGGACAGTCCTCATTTTTTTGGCAGCATGTTGGCGCATTTCTGCCACCAATAGATGGAGTGAGCGAGCGCTTTGATTCAAAGCATCCATTAAAGAGAACTATGAACAAAGCACATCCCTCTATAGTGTGTACTTGTCTCAGTCCAGAGCACTAAGCGCCATTTCTGTCTGCTGTCTCCTTCCTCTGCTATCAGCTCAGTTCTGGTAAGTTTTCCTGACACCAAGACACAAAAGGTGACAGAGAAGGGAGTTCCAGCACACAGCCTGTGATTGACAGCCTCAGCTCTGTTCCTGTGTGCTGTGTGAAGGGGTGTCCCTTTCTTCCAATCTGTGTCCTTGGTTCCACCCCCTACCCACCTTTGAGCTCTCTCTTTGTTCCACCCCCCCCACCCACCTCTGAGCACTGTCCCTTGGTTCCACCACCTACCCACCTCTGAGCACCATCCCTTGGTTCCACCCCCTACCCACCTCTGAGCCCCCTCTCTTGGTTCCACCCCCTACCCACCTCTAAGCACCCTACCTTGGTTTCACCTCCTACCCACCTCTGAGCCCCCTCTCTTGGTTCCACCCCCTACCCACCTCTGAGCACCCTACCTTGGTTCCACCCCCTACCCACCTCTGAGCACGTCCCTTGGTTCCACCCCCTACCCACCTCTGAGCACCCTACCTTGGTTCCACCTCCTACCCACCTCTGAGCCCCCTCTCTTGGTTCCACCCCCTACCCACCTCTGAGCACCCTACCTTGGTTCCACCCCCTACCCACCTCTGAGCACCCTCTCTTGGTTCCACCCCCTACCCACCTCTGAGCACCCTCCCTTGGTTTCACCCCCTACCCACCTCTGAGCCCCCTCTCTTGGTTCCACCCCCTACCCACCTCTGAGCACCCTACCTTGGTTCCACCCCCTACCCACCTCTGAGCACGTCCCTTGGTTCCACCCCCTACCCACCTCTGAGCACCCTCTCTTGGTTCCACCCCCTACCCACCTCTGAGCACCATCCCTTGGTTTCACCCTCTACCCACCTCTGAGCACCCTCCCTTGGTGCCATGCCCTACCCACCTCTGAGCACTGACCCTTAGTTCCGCCCACTGCCCACCTACCAGTCCCGCCCCTTTTAGAGAATACAGAACCAAGTATAATTTTGTGCTGCTAAGGCATTTGTATGGAATTTGTTAATAACAAGAACAGATCTCCCAGTAGCCAGCAACAATGGCCCCCTCCCTCAACAGTAGATCTCTCCGAGCAACAATAGAAATCCACGCAAAATTAGATCCCCACCAGTGACAATAGATCCCCCAGCAGCCAGCATTAATAGACCCTCCAGCCTACCCCAGCGTCCCTTGTCATTACATATATCCAGTGCTGCGTCCCCTGACTGAATCACTCAATTAATTTCTGAACAGATATGGAAGTCGATGTCAGCTGATCACATAAAATCACTTCAGGAAACAAAAATCCTGTAAAAGCTGAATATTGTCTGAAGTCCAATCGCCTGTAACAGTCAGGCGCATGTGGTGAATGTAAAGTTTCTGGAGCTGTGTGTGGCCACGCCCCCTCCACAGCATAGCTCAGCTGTGTACTGATGAGTGGACTGTTCCTTTAACAGGAGCCGATATCAATACTCAGGCCAATGACAACGCCACCGCCCTGTACGAGGCGAGCAAGAATGGGCACGACCACATCGTGGAGTTCCTGCTGTCGCAAGGGGCGGACGCCAACAAGCCGAATAAGGACGGATTCTTACCCATCCACATCGCCGCCAAGAAGCGGGATAATGACGAGTAAGTGCCGCCATTCCTATACTACCCAACTGGAAGCTGTTCTCTCCACCCTTCATGCCGCCTTCTCTCCACCCCTCATTCCTCCATAGCTCCGCCCCTTATTCCTCCGTCTCTCCACCCTTCATTCCTCCATCTGTCCGCCCTTCATTCTGCCTTCTCTCTGCCCCTCATTCCTCTGTAGCTCCGCCCCTCATTCCTCCGTCTCTCCACCCTTTATTCCTCCATTTGTCCGCCCTTCATTCCTCTGTCTCTCCGCCCCTCATTCTTCCATATCTCCGCCCCTCATTCCTCCGTCTCTCCACCCTTCATTCCTCCATCTGTCTGCCCTTCATTCCTCTGTCTCTCCGCCCCTCATTCCGCCTTTTCTCTGCCCATCATTCCTCCATAACTCTGATCCTCATTCCTCTGTCTCTCCGCCCTTCATTCCTTCATCTCTCTGCCCCTCACTCCTTCATTTCTCCGCCCCTCACTCCTTCATCTCTCCGCCCCTCACTCCTTCATCTCTCCGCCCATCATTCCTCTATCTCTCTGGCCTTCATTCCTCCTTCTCTCGTTCCTCCATCTCTCCACCCCTCGTTCCTCCATCTCTGCACCTCTCATTCCTCCATCTCTCTGCCCCTCATTCCTCCATCTCTCCACCCCTTATTCCTCCTTTTCTCCACCCCTAATTCCTCCATCTCTCTGCCTCTCATTCCTCCATCTCTGCACCTCTCATTCCTCCATCTCTGCACCTCTCATTCCTCCATCTCTCTGCCTCTCATTCCTCCATCTCTCTGCCTCTCATTCCTCCATCTCTGCACCTCTCATTCCTCCATCTCTGCACCTCTCATTCCTCCATCTCTCTGCCTCTCATTCCTCCATCTCTCTGCCTCTCATTCCTCCATCTCTCTGCCTCTCATTCCTCCATCTCTCTGCCCCTCGTTCCTCCATTACTCCGCCCCTCAATCCTCCATCTCTCCGCCCCTCATTCATCCGTCTTTTCGCCCCTCATTCCTCTGTCTTTTAGCCCCTCGTTCCTCCCTCTCTCCACCCCTCGTTCCTCCCTCTCTCCACCCCTCGTTCCTCCCTCTCTCCACCCCTCATTCCTCCCTCTCTCCGCCACACATTCCTCCCTCTCTCTGCCTCTCGTTTCTCCTTCTCTCTGCCCCTCATTCCTCCTTCTCTCCGCCCCTAATTCCTCCTTCTCTACGCCCCTAATTCCTCCTTCTGTCCGCCTCTCATTCCTCCATCTTTTCACCCCTCATTCCAATGTTTTTTTGCCCCTCTTTACTCCGTCTTTCACCCCTCTCTCTGCCCCTTGTTCTTCCCTCTCTCTGCCCCTTGTTCCTCCCTCTCTCTGTCCCTCGTTCCTCCCTCTCTCCGCCTCTCATTCCTCCTTCTCTCCACCTCTCATTCCTTCATCTCTCCGGCCTTCATTCCTCCTTCTCTCCGCTTCTCCACCCCTCATTTCTCCTTCTCTCTGCCCCTAATTCCTCCATCTGTCCACCTCTCATTCCTCCATCTGTCCGCCCCTCATTCCTCCATCTTTTCACCCCTCATTCCACTGTTTTTTCGCCCCTCTTTCCTCCGTCTTTCGCCCCTTTCTCTGCCCCTCATTCCTCCCTCTCTCTGCTCCTTGTTCCTCCCTCTCTCTGTCCCTCGTTCCTCCCTCTCTCCGCCTCTCGTTCCTCCCTGTTTCCGCTTCTCGTTCCTCCCTGTCTCCGCCTCTCGTTCCTCCCTCTCTCCACCTCTCGTTCCTTCTTCTCTTCGCCTCTCATTTCTCCTTTTCTCCGCCTTTCATTCCTCCATCTCTCTGCCTCTCATTCCTCCATCTCTCTGCCCCTTGTTCCTCCATCTCTCCTCCCCTCGTTCCTCCTTTTCTCCACCCCTAATTCCTCCATCTCTCAGCCTCTCATTCCTCCATCTCTGCACCCCTCATTCCTCCATCTCTGCACCTCTCATTCCTCCATCTCTCTGCCTCTCATTCCTCCATCTCTCTGCCTCTCATTCCTCCATCTCTCTGCCCCTCGTTCCTCCATCTCTCCGCCCCTCATTCATCTGTCTTTTTGCCCCTCATTCCTCTGTCTTTTAGCCCCTCGTTCCTCCCTCTCTCCACCCCTCGTTCCTCCCTCTCTCTGCCTCTTGTTCCTCCCTCTCTCTGCCTCTCGTTCCTCCTTCTTTCCGCCTCTCGTTTCTCCTTCTCTCCGCCCCCAATTCCTCCTTCTCTCTGCCCCTAATTCCTCCATCTGTCCGCCTCTCATTCCTCCATCTGTCCGCCCCTCATTCCTCCATCTGTCCGCCCCTCATTCCTCCATCTGTCCGCCCCTCATTCCTCCATCTTTTCACCCCTCATTCCAACGTTTTTTTGCCCCTCTTTACTCCGTCTTTCACCCCTCTCTCTGTCCCTCGTTCCTCCCTCTCTCCGCCTCTCATTCCTCCTTCTCTCCGCCTCTCATTCCTTCATCTCTCCGGCCTTCATTCCTCCTTCTCTCCGCTTCTCCACCCCTCATTTCTCCTTCTCTCTGCACCTAATTCCTCCATCTGTCCACCTCTCATTCCTCCATCTGTCCGCCCCTCATTCCTCCATCTTTTCACCCCTCATTCCACTGTTTTTTTGCCCCTCTTTCCTCTGTCTTTCGCCCCTTTCTCCGCCCCTCATTCTTCCCTCTCTCTGCTCCTTGTTCCTCCCTCTCTCCGCCTCTCCTCCCTCCCTCTCTCCGCCTCTCGTTCCTCCCTCTCTCCGCCTCTCGTTCCTCCCTCTCTCCGCCTCTCGTTCCTCCCTCTCTCCACCTCTCATTCCTTCTTCTCTTCGCCTCTCATTTCTCCTTTTCTCCGCCTTTCATTCCTTCATTTCTCTGGCCTTCATTCCTCCTTCTCTCCGCTTCTCCACCCCTCATTTCTCCTTCTCTCTGCCCCTAATTCCTCCATCTGTCCGCCTCTCATTCCTCCCTCACTCCTCCCCTCGTTCCTCCCTCTCTCCACCCTTCATTCCTCCTGGGTTGTCCCTCTCTGTGGTCTGATGTGTAGATTTCTATATACAGTTTAAAGATCTCCTATACACAGAGAGGGCTCATTCACAATAACATTACCAGCTCCTGATCATGTGATCACAGTGATAGCCAATCACTATCCAAACAAAAAAATGTTTTAGGCCCCACCCCCTGCACTGCTTCCCCTCTATGTGGATATATTGTAACTTTTTCTGTGTAGAAATAAAGATACAATAATTCATTCCGAACTGGATCCAGGTCAGGCTGCGCTCCCGCTGTCGGAGCGCACGTGCAATTCTGCTGGTCACATGCAGGGCGGCTCATTCATTTGAATGGGCTGCACTATGTGCAACAAACACTCTGAAGACGTCCCCGACCCTTTTTAGAAATTGCGTCACACCGAACGCGTAAAAACGCGCAAAATTACAGATGTGTGTAGGGGTATAAAAATGCCCGAAACTCAGGTTCCCAGAGAAGTGTATTTGTGCTTTTTACATGGTGGTTAGAAAAAACTTTGCTGGGTACCATGGATGTAAGGGGGGACTCTGCTGGGTACCATGGATGTAAGGGGGGACTCTGCTGGGTACCATGGATGTAAGGGGGGACTCTGCTGGGTACCATGGATGTAAGGGGGGACTCTGCTGGGTACCATGGATGTAAGGGGGGACTCTGCTGGGTACCATGGATGTAAGGGGGGACTCTGCTGGGTACCATGGATGTAAGGGGGGACTCTGCTGGGTACCATGGATGTAAGGGGGGACTCTGCTGGGTACCATGGATGTAAGCGGGGACTCTGCTGGGTACCATGGATGTAAGGGGGGACTCTGCTGGGTACCATGGATGTAAGCGGGGACTCTGCTGGGTACCATGGATGTAAGGGGGGACTCTGCTGGGTGCCATGGATGTAAGGAGGGACTCTGCTGGGTGCCATGGATGTAAGGAGGGACTCTGCTGGGTGCCATGGATGTAAGGGGGAACTCTGCTGGGTACCATGGATGTAAGGAGGGACTCTGCTGGGTGCCATGGATGTAAGGAGGGACTCTGCTGGGTGCCATGGATGTAAGGGGGTACTCTGCTGGGTACCATGGATGTAAGGGAGGACTCTGCTGGGTACCATGGATGTAAGGGGGGACTCTACTGGGTACCATGGATGTAAGGGGGGACTCTACTGGGTACCATGGATGTAAGGGGGGACTCTACTGGGTACCATGGATGTAAGGGGGGACTTTGCTGGGTACCATGGATGTAAGAAGGGACTCTGCTGGGCACATATGGATGTAAGGGGGGACTCTGCTGGGCACATATGGATGTAAGGGGGGAACACTGCTGGGCACATATGGAAGTAATGGGGAACTCTGCTGGGCACATATGGATGTAAGGGGGGACTCTGCTGGGCACATATGGATGTAAGGGGGGACTCTGCTGGGCACACATGGATGTAAGGGGGGACTCTGCTGGGCACACATGGATGTAAGGGGGGACTCTGCTGGGCACATATGGATGTAAGGGGGGACTCTGCTGGGCACACATGGATGTAAGGGGGACTCTGCTGGGCACACATGGATGTAAGGGGGGACTCTGCTGGGCACATATGGATGTAAGGGGGGACCCTGCTGGGCACACATGGATGTAAGGGGGGGGGGACTCTGCTGGGCACACATGGATGTAAGGGGGGGGGGGCTCTGCTGGGCACACATGGATGTAAGGCGGGGGGACTCTGCTGGGCACACCTAATGCAGCCCCCACATGTAAGGAGTGGTGATCTTCTCTATGACACTTCTTGTCCGGGGTTCAGATCCAGGCTCAGGGCGCCCCTCTTTCCCATCTCATACCATTGGGAGGAATGTTCTCCCGTGGCCTCTGCGTTGTGATCTCAGCCTCCACCCCCCACCCCCCCCCCCTCCATATTCCATGCTTGGGGGAAGAGATTAGGCTGACAGATCTTACAAGTAATGAGTAATGGATCTGGCACTGAAAACACTAACAGCAGCTCCTGCACTGGGGGTCCGATGTCACTGCTCAGGAATCTCAGGCGCTTCACAACTGCAATCTGCTTCTCTATCAGCCCGAGGCAACCTGCTGACCTCCATCTGGGGAGGACCAGCGAGGAGCCATGATGCTGGGACTTGCAGTTCCTCCATGGCTGGAAAAGTATGCGTTCTGTAAACCCTGACGATGGACTTCTCTTGGTGTGATGCGGTTTGGCCGCAGCGCGTGCATTTAGCCGCAGTTCCATCAATTTTCCGTCACATCGCAAGTTTTTGCTGCATCTTTGCACTTTCAGAAAACGCGGCACAAAGACGTCATCGAAGGCCGAGACGATTTTCAAACGCGATTTTCTGTGTCGCATAGGGCCGGCTTGTTCACTTGGATGGGCTGCCAATGCGCTTTTGTCGTCCCAAAAGAAGCTCCTCCTCCTCTTCAGGCAACAAGCTTCATGGGATTCTGAAAGCTTTGCAATGATTGTGGCAGAATCGCATCGCGTTTGGGATGCCACTAGAGAATTATGGCACCCAAAAGCACGTTCTGCAGGTATTTGGGATCGCAGGCGGAATCGCAGAGATTCTGCCCGCGATCCCAAATCGCGAGATATGAATGGGGCCCCATAAAAAGTCCATGGGGCCGCCGCTAAAACCACAGGTAGCAAGCAAAAAACGCAGAGATACCCGCGCTGCGGCCAAAGTACAGTGTGAAGCCCAGCTTATTAGTTAGGCCCCGTTCACGTAGCGTTCTCAATCGTGATCCTCAAATTGCGATTCTCACACGATTCCACGTGTCACGCATAGGACAGCCCAACCTGGAGGGGCTTTTAAAGCACCGCCTATGGAAAGTATAGGGGACTGAAGTTTGCCGCCGTTTCACGGGCGCACGCAATTTTAATGTTTGACATGTTCGGTATCTATTTACTCGGCACCATGTACTGTTCCCCGTTTACATCCCGCATTCTGTCTATTTCCGATAGGATCGTGTCCATGCTGATCCCGGTGACGAGCCGCACGCGGGTGAAGAGGAGCGGAATAAGCCCCCTGCACATTGCGGCCGAACGCAATAACGACGACATCCTGGAGGAACTCATTGAGGCCGGCTATGACGTCAACTTCACTCTCTCCTTCGACCGCGCCAGGCTGTACGAGGACAGACGCAGCACCGCGCTTTACTTCTCCGTCATGAACAACAACATTTATGCCACCAGGCTGCTCCTGGAAGCCGGCGCCAACCCTAACGTGGACATCCTCAACCCGCTGCTCATCTCCATCCGACACGGCTGCCTGACCACCATGAGGCTGCTCCTGGATCACGGCGCCAATATCAACGCCTTCATCGCCTCCCACCCCACCTCCTTCCCGGCCACCATCATGTTCTCCATGAAGTATCTCAGCTTGTTGAAGTATCTCATGGATCTCGGCTGTGACGCCGACTCCTGCTTTCAATGCGAATATGGAAACGGACCGCACCCGCCTGTTGAGGATGGGAGACGCCGCGACGACGATCCCCAAAACCAAAAACAGCCCAAAATTGTTCAGGTACGAGTTTTCCTGGTATTTCTACTCATTATATTGCATTTTAATTAAAGTAGAAACCTCGTTCGCAGGGGGGTCCTACAGCGTGTGCCTGTGCGGGGGGGGGGGCATGATTCCCCACACCAAGACATCAGAGGTCCTCCCATCACATCAGAGGATCCCCCCACCACATCAGAGGTCCTCCCATCACATCAGAGGTCCTCCCATCACATCAGAGGTCCTCCCATCACATCAGGGGATCCCCCATCACATCAGAGGATCCCCCCATCACATCAGAGGATCCCCCATCACATCAGAGGATCCCCCATCACATCAGAGGATCCCCCCACCACATCAGGGGATCCCCCATCACATCAGAGGCCCCCCATCACATTATGGGATCCCCCATCACATCAGAGGGTCCCCCCATCACATCAGAGGATCCCCATCATATCAGAGGATCCCCCCATCACGTCAGAGGATCCCCCCATCACACCAGAGGATCCCCCATCACACCAGAGGATCCCCCATCACACCAGAGGATCCCCCATCACACAAGAGGATCCCCCACATCACATCAGAGGGTCCCCCCATCACATCAGAGATCCTTTCATTACATCAGAGGATCCGCCAATTATGTCAGAGTCTCCCCCATCACATCAGAGGTCCCCCAATCACATCAGAGGATCCCCCATCATATCAGAGGATCCCCCATCATATCAGAGGATCCCCCCATCACATCAGAGGTCCCCCAATCACATCAGAGGATCCCCCATCATATCAGAGGATCCCCCCATCGCATCAGAGGATCCCCCATCACATCAGAGGTCCCCCCCCATCACATCAGAGGATCCCCCATCACATCAGAGGTCCCCCCCCATCACATCAGAGGATCCCCCATCACATCAGAGGTCCTTTCATCACATCAGTGGATCCCCCAACATATCAGAGGATCCCCCATCACATCAGAGGTCCCCCCCATCACAGAGGATCCCCCCATCACATCAGAGGTCCCCCAATCACATCAGAGGATCCCCCATCATATCAGAGGATCCCCCCATCACATCAGAGGTCCCCCCCCATCACATCAGAGGATCCCCCATCACATCAGAGGTCCTTTCATCACATCAGAGGATCCCCCAACATATCAGAGGATCCCCCATCACATCTGAGGTCCCCCCATCACATCTGAGGTCCCCCCCCATCACATCAGAGGATCCCCCCATCACATCAGAGCCCCTCCCATCTCATCAGAGGATCCCCCCATCGCATCAGAGGATCTCCCCATCGCGTCAGAGGCCCCCCCATCACATCAGAGGATCCTCCATCATATCAGAGGCCCCCCCATCACATCAGAGGTTCCCCCATCACATCAGAGGTTCTTCATCACATCAGATGCCCCCCATCACATCAGAGGTCTCTCCATCACATCAGAGGTCCCCCAACACATTAATGCCCCCCATCACATCAGAGGATCCCCCCATCACATCAGAGGATCCCCCCATCACATCAGAGGATCCCCCCCATCACATCAGAGGATCCCTCCATCAATTTGGAGGTCCTTCTATCACATCGGAGGGTCCCCCCCATCACAACGGAGGGTCCCCCATCACATCAGAGGGTCCCCCCATCACATCAGAGGGTCCCCCATCACATCGGAGGTCTTTCCATCACATCAGAGGGTCCCCCATCACATCAGAGGTCCCCCATCACATTAAAGTCCCTCTGATCACTTCACAGTCCCACGACCACCATCACATCAGAGGGTCCCCCATCACATCGGAGGTCCTTCCATCACATCTGAGTCACCCCCATCACATCAGAGGTCCCCCCATCATATCAGAGGTCTCCCCATCACATCAGATATCCCCCCCATCACATCAGATATCCCCCCATCACATCAGAGGGTCTCCCCATCACATCAGAGGTCTCCCCATCACATCAGATATCCCCCCATCACATCAGAGGTCTCTCCATCACATCGGATATCCCCCATCACATCATAGAATTGTCTCATCACATCAGAAGCCCCTTCTTTCCCATACATGGCTCCTGTACATTCTAGCCCTCCCCTATACATGTGTGCAGCCATGGTGAGACTTACCCCCCTGTTGCTTTCAGCAGCCACTACTGCCCGCTAGTCATGACACATTCAAGTGAATGGGGCCGCTCTGCAATCATGTGCAATGCATGCGGTCGTGCTGCACATGTGTGGGGTCCAAGGGGTTAAAGCAGGTGATGAGAAAAATATACAGTGCCCCCTCACTCATGTCATATGCACTTTGAAGAACGATTCAAATGCGGATCACTCTTCAGACAGCTATGCTAGTGTGAGTGAGCCCTGATCTCCCCTCCCCCTGCCACAGGACAACCCAGAGATCAGACCTCCACATCGTGTCTGACTCTATATATAGAACACGCCAAAAACATGAGACTGGATCGTGAGCAGGGGCGGACTGACAACTCATGGGGCCCCCGGGCAATAGGGGATCATGGGGCCCCCGGGCAATAGGGGATCATGGGGCCCCTGTGTCCTTGCCCAAACTCAAAAAAGCCTATGAAAAAAGGTACCAGGGGCATCTCATGGGGCCCCCTACTGACCCCGGGCCCTCGGGCAGTGCCCGAGTTTCCAAATGGTCAGTCCGCCCCTGTACATGAGAACTTCATTTATCCCATCTAAGGATTTCCCATCTGAAGGATCCATTGTGGGGTTGGGATATATTTCTGAGTGGGGGGGGGGGGATGGGAGCACGCCTAGCTGTAGATTGCAGGCACGGGTGGACCAACCAGGAGCAGGAATACTAATTTTGTATAATTTTGGGTGTTGGTGGGGGGCACCACAAAACCTGGTCAAGGTGCGTTTTTGAAAATTCTGGCCATGTTTTAGATGGTTGATGGCCCATCCAACACGTTTCAGGTTTTTTGGTCGCCTTCTTCAAAGTTCTGCGATTATATTAGTTTGGATCCACCTAACGACTGGATCTTCTATAAGTTGGAGCATTAGTGGCCTTCAATGTAGTCTTCCTCCATGGCTGCTTGTCACCAGGACAGGAAGTGAGGGCAAATCTCCCCAACGGGAACATAGAGAAGGGTTCTAACCCCTCCACACTCCATTCAAAACTAACATTCTGGGCTTTGCCAACCATCTTTTGTGGACTGTTGTATGGAAATTAGATTGTCAGCTCTTCAAGGCCAGGAACTGATTGAAATGGATCAGCGTTGGGTGCTTACAATGGATCCATTTGGTGATTGGTCTGTTTTTGCCTCTTTAGTTTTGTGAGATGGTGTCCACCCCGGAGCTCAGCCGCTGGGCCGGTCCCATCATTGACGTCCTCCTGGATTATGTAGGAAACGTCAAGCTCTGTTCGCGGTTGCAGGAACATTTGGACAGCTATGCGGACTGGGAGTGCATCAAGATAAAATCACGTAAGTGTATCGCTCGTTGGCTGGGGGCAAGCAAAGGTGTAAACATACAGCGTGAACATACAGAGTGAACATACAATAATCAACACGCGTGCATATAATGTGAAAGGTTAGCAAGAAGGTTCAATCCAGGATGGACCTTCAGTGGCAGAACTTCATCAGGAAAGGAACCACTCAAACAGTACATGTCCTCCACCAAGAATCACTCTGAGGCTTACCTATGTGCAGGGGCGCCCCTAGGGTGGGTGTCACCCGGTGCGGTAACACTTGGTGACACCCCCTCCGACGATCCCCGCAGAATGGATCGGATTTGCGGATTGAGCATAATGGATCGGACTCTGATCCATTATGCTCCCCAATCCGCAGATCCCATCCATCCAGCGGGGATCATCGGATTTCTTTACAACTTACCTTTTCGTGGAGCGGGTCCGGTGTCACCCCGTATACGTTGCATGCCGATGATCCCCGCAGGATGGTTCGGATCTGCGGATTGGGGAGGATAATGGTTCGGACTCCGATCCATGATGCTCCCAAATCCGCAGATCCCATCCATCCTGCGGGGATCGTCAGCTTGCTTTACAACTTACCTTTTCGTAAAGCAGGTCCGGCGTCACCCCATGCGGTCGGTGTCTCTCGGTGCGGACCGCACTCCCCACACCTGCCTCGGGACACCACTGCCTATGTGCATCCAACCCTCAGAGAATTCACAAACCGTGCCGCTTGATAAACTGCAGACCACAGATCAGCGACCCATGCGATTCCTCTGCAGCAATCAACGCATCAAAAGGGTTCACAATAACAAATTTGGCTACTATGTTTATTAAATCAGTTAAAAGCACTGACAAACAAGGAGCTTGAAAAACAGCATCACACAGGACATATCCCGGAATTCTCAGCAGTGCTCGTGCATGCGTAATGACGTTGTGGTTTCTGACTCTGCCCAACGCATGTCGTCAGAGATGACGTCATCAGGAGCACCTGAAATTTTGTATTTCGAGGGGATCCTTCTGTAGCTTTACTAGTCTGCAAGAAGACGTTTTGACAAAATAGGTAGTGCGTGTGCATGCGTAATAATTTATTGGCTTCTAGTCCGCCCCAACGCATTTCATCAGAGATGACGTCATCAGGGGCACCTGAAATTTGGTATTTGGAGGGGATCCTTCTGTAGCTTTACTAGTCTGCAAGAAGATATTTTCACAATATAGAGCAATAGTATCACTTTTTCACAAAAGCTTTCCCTTTTTTTAGTTAAAAAGCCACCCATGAGCTCCACACAAGTGGCTTTGCTTAGCCTGCAGGCATGAGGAAGCATTTCCTCAGTCTCCGGCGATCACACCAACATTGCAACCCTGAGAGATGGGAGGCTGCAGCAGGGGCTGATCCGTGTCAGACTTTTGAGAACACAGACAGGAACTTCACGGGCACTAGGATTTACAGAATTGCATTATCTTAGATTCGCCATCTCAGTCCAGGAAGTAAATCATGACCCTGGAGGATGGTGCTGTCTTCCAGAAGAGAAAAGCTGATGAAAGAAAGGTGGGGGGGTATTGTGATCTTGTCAGGGGGAGTCGTTACTAAACCCCGGACCCCGCATTCACTATATCCGCTCTCCCCGGACCCCGCATTCACTATATCCGCTCTCCCCAGACCCCGCATTCACTATATCCGCTCTCCCCGGACCCCGCATTCACTATATCCGCTCTCCCCAGACCCTGCATTCACTATATCCGCTCTCCCCGGACCCCGCATTCACTATATCCACTCTCCCCGGACCCCGCATTCACTATATCCGCTCTCCCCGGACCCCGCATTCACTATATCCACTCTCCCCGGACCCCGCCTTCACTATATCTGCTCTCTCCGGACCCCGCATTCACTATATCCACTCTCCCCGGACCCCGCATTCACTATATCCGCTCTCCCCGGACCCCGCATTCACTATATCCACTCTCCCCGGACCCCGCATTCACTATATCCGCTCTCCCCGGACCCCGCATTCACTATATCCACTCTCCCCGGACCCCGCCTTCACTATATCCACTCTCCCCGGACCCCGCATTCACTATATCCGCTCTCTCCGGACCCCGCATTCGCTATATCCGCTCTCCCCGGACCCCGCATTCGCTATACCCGCTCTCCCCGGACCCCGCATTCGCTATACCCGATCTCCCCGGACCCCGCATTCGCTATATCCGCTCTCCCCTGACCCCGCATTCGCTATATCCGCTCTCCCCGGACCCCGCATTCGCTATACCCGCTCTCCCCGGACCCCGCATTCACTATATCCGCTCTCCCCGGACCCCGCATTCCCTATATCCGCTCTCCCCGGACCCCGCATTCACTATATCCGCTCTCCCCGGACCCCGCATTCACTATATCCGCTCTCCCCGGACCCCGCATTCACTATATCCGCTCTCCCCGGACCCCGCATTCACTATATCCGCTCTCCCCGGACCCCGCATTCACTATATCCGCTCTCCCCGGACCCCGCATTCACTATATTCGCTCTCCCCGGACCCCGCATTCACTATATCCGCTCTCCCCGGACCCCGCATTCACTATATCCGCTCTCCCCGGACCCCGCATTCCCTATACCCGCTCTCCCCGGACCCCGCATTCACTATATCCGCTCTCCCCGGACCCCGCATTCACTATATCCGCTCTCCCCGGACCCCGCATTCACTATATCCGCTCTCCCCGGACCCCGCATTCACTATATCCGCTCTCCCCGGACCCCGCATTCACTATATCCGCTCTCCCCGGACCCCGCATTCACTATATCCGCTCTCCCCGGACCCCGCATTCACTATATCCGCTCTCCCCGGACCCCGCATTCACTATATCCGCTCTCCCCGGACCCCGCATTCACTATATCCGCTCTCCCCGGACCCCGCATTCACTATATCCGCTCTCCCCGGACCCCGCATTCACTATATCCGCTCTCCCCGGACCCCGCATTCACTATATCCGCTCTCCCCGGACCCCGCATTCACTATATCCGCTCTCCCCGGACCCCGCATTCACTATATCCGCTCTCCCCGGACCCCGCATTCACTATATCCGCTCTCCCCGGACCCCGCATTCACTATATCCGCTCTCCCCGGACCCCGCATTCACTATATCCGCTCTCCCCGGACCCCGCATTCACTATATCCGCTCTCCCCGGACCCCGTATTCACTATATCCGCTCTCCCCGGACCCCGTATTCACTATGTCCGCTCTCCCCGGACCCCGCATTCACTATATCCGCTCTCCCCGGACCCCGTATTCACTATATCCGCTCTCCCCGGACCCCGCATTCACTATATCCGCTCTCCCCGGACCCCGCATTCACTATATCTGCTCTCCCTGGACCCCGCATTCATTAATTATTATTTATTTTGTTAATTTAGTTTATTATTTATTTTTTATTATTATTATATATCTATTATTAAATATTAACTAACTAACCTTAAAAAACAGTTATAGAATTTTTCATTTTCTGACCCTTTTTCTTTGCTTTCAGAGCCTCCTAGGCCGCTCACTCATTTGTGTCGCCTGAAAATTCGAAGCATGCTGGGCAGGAACCGCCTGACAGTCTTGGACACGTTACCTCTCCCGTGTCGGCTGATCCGATATTTAAGCCACGACAACTCCAGCCAGTGATAGTTCTCTGACAGACTTTGATACGAAGGTATCCGGAACACAATTCAGTGGCTGTATAAAAACTAACGATGGGATTTGTTTTGGTCAAACAAGGGACGGGTTTGCCGCGATGCGGTGACTTCAGCTTGGCGACATTTGCAGAAGTCAGAGGGGCCGTCCCTGTGATAGAGCAATGCACTGTAAAGTTAGCAAAAAGTTATAAAAGTGTTGAAGTTGTAGGACAGCCTTTCTCAACCAGGGTATGTGGAACCCCAGAGGTTCCTTGAGCTGTGTCTGATTGGCCTCCCAACTGACGGTGCCTGTTCCAGGGGCCAACACCACTGGCCGAGCCAACAGCATGACACCAATTTAGCCATCTGTAAACTGGGCATTCTTCCCCCTGGCTACCAACAAAAGGAATATACTTCCCACTGACCCCCAATGTAAGGGACATTCTTCCCACTGACCCCCAATGTAAGGGACATTCTTCCCACTGACCCCCAATGTAAGGGACATTCTTCCCACTGACCCCCCAATGTAAGGGACGTTCTTCCCACTGACCCCCAATGTAAGGGACATTCTTCCCACTGACCCCCAATGTAAGGGGAAATTCTTCCCACTGACCCCCAATGTAAGGGACATTCTTCCCACTGACCACCAATGTAAGGAACATTCTTCCCACAGACCTCCAATGTAAGGGACATTCTTCCCACTGACCACCAATGTAAGGAACATTCTTCCCACTGACCCCCAATGTAAGGGACATTCTTCCCACTGACCCCCAATGTAAGGGACATTCTTCGCACTGACCACCAATGTAAGGGACATTCTTCACACTGATCACCAATGTAAGGGACATTCTTCACACTGATCACCAATGTAAGGGACATTATTCCCACTGACCACCAATGTAAGGGGCATTCTTCCCACTGACCACCAATGTAAGGGACATTATTCCCACTGAACACCAATGTAAGGGACATTATTCCCACTGACCACCAATGTAAGGGACATTCTTCCCACTGACCCCCAATGTAAGGGACATTCTTCCCACTGACCACCAATGTAAGGGGCATTCTTCCCACTGACCCCCAATGTAAGGGACATTCTTCCCACTGACCACCAATGTAAGGGACATTATTCCCACTGACCCCCAATGTAAGGGACATTCTTCCCACTGACCCCCAATGTAAGGGACATTCTTCCCACTGACCCCCAATGTAAGGGACGTTCTTCCCACTGATCCCCAATGTAAGGGACATTCTTCCCACTGATCCCCAATGTAAGGGACATTCTTCCCACTGACCCCCCCCAATGTAAGGGACATTCTTCCCACTGACCCCCCAATGTAAGGGACATTCTTCCCACTGACCCCCCAATGTAAGGGACATTCTTCCCACTGACCCCCAATGTAAGGGACGTTCTTCCCACTGACCCCCAATGTAAGGTACGTTCTTCCCACTGACCCCCAATGTAAGGTACGTTCTTCCCACTGACCCCCAATGTAAGGGACATTCTTCCCACTGACCCCCAATGTAAGGGACATTCTTCCCACTGACCCCCAATGTAAGGGACATTTTTCCCACTGACCACCAATGTAAGGGACATTCTTCCCACTGACCCCCAATGTAAGGGACATTCTTCCCACTGACCCCCCAATGTAAGGGACGTTCTTCCCACTGACCCCCAATGTAAGGGACATTCTTCCCACTGACCCCCAATGTAAGGGACATTCTTCCCACTGACCCCCAATGTAAGGGACGTTCTTCCCACTGACCCCCAATGTAAGGGACATTCTTCCCACTGACCCCCAACGTAAGGGGCATTCTTCCCACTGACCCCCAATGTAAGGGACATTCTTCCCACTGACCCCCAATGTAAGAGACATTCTTCCCACTGACCCCCCAATGTAAGGGACATTCTTCCCACTGACCTCCAATGTAAGGGACATTCTTCCCACTGACCCCCAATGTAAGGGACATTCTTCTCACTGACCCCCAATGTAAGGGACATTCTTCCCACTGACCCCCATTGTAAGGGACATTCTTCCCACTGACCCCCAATGTAAGGGACATTCTTCCCACTGACCCCCAATGTAAGGGACATTCTTCCCATTGACTACCAATTAAAGGAATGTTTTTCCCACTGGCCACCAATTCATTGGTTTTATTAGGTGATCCCCAGACCTGACATTTATTTCAAGGGTTCCTATATTATATAATGGTTGAGAAAGGCTGGCATAGGTATTTATATGGGGTTGTGTCACAGTGAGTGCACAGCCCACTAATGTAGGTGATATGATACATTCAAGCATCGTATGAGACAAGGAGGCCATCATAGTGGAACGGTACCAGGCATATTCAAGTTTTGGATGCTTCTCTTACAGCTGGCAGAGATTTTCCAGCACGTTGGATTGCCATTCATTCCTTTTCTGTAGAGAAAAAGGATGAAACCTTTCATGCTGCTTTTGTTCATTGGCATAATTAGGGAAGAATAATTATAGAGAGTTCCAACAGTGAAGTGATTTCCACAATGGCAGTTGATTACAGTGGATAGGTAGCACTGGACCCTAGGGTTGTCCTCTTGGTGTTGGGTTGTCCCCTTGGTGTTGGGTTGTCCCTTTGTTGTTGGGTTGTCCTCTTGGTGTTGGGTTGTCCCCTTGGTGTTTGGGTTGACCCCTTGGTGTTGGGTTGTCCCCTTTGTGTTGGGTTGTCCCCTTGGTGTTGGGTTGTCCCCTTGGTGTTGGGTTGTCCCCTTGGTGTTGGGTTATCCCATTGGTGTTCAGTTGTCCCATTGGTGTTGGGTTGTCCCCTTGGTGTTGGGTTGACCCCTTGGTGTTGGGTTGTCCCCTCGGTGTTGGGTTGTCCCCTCGGTGTTGGGTTGTTCCCTCGGTGTTGGGTTGTCCCCTCGTTGTTGGGTTGTCCTCTTGGTGTTGGGTTGTCCTCTTGGTGTTGGGTTGTCCTCTTGGTTTTGGGTTGTCCTCTTGGTGTTGGGTTGTCCCCTTGGTGTTGGGTTTTCCCCTTGGTGTTGGGTTTTCCCCTTGGTGTTGGGTTTTCCCCTTGGTGTTGGGTTGTCCCCTTGGTGTTGGGTTGTCCCCTTGGAGTTGGGTTGTCCCTTTGGTGTTCGGTTGTCCTCTTGGTGTTGGGTTGTCCTCTTGGTGTTGGGTTGTCCTCTTGGTGTTGCTATCCAAAAGTATTATAATGGCGTTTGTATAGTTTGGTTACTGGGCTGGCAGCTACTTGCACAGGCTCAGGAATAATCAGCTTCCTCCTCTCTTCTTGGTGAATTGCTCACTCGCAGCAAGCAGTACGTAGAAGGTGTCAGGACACAATACACACCTTCTCGTTCCAGGGATATATCTTCCATTTTAATTCAAACTTGCATATTTTTTGGCTTCAGCCAGTTCTGCAATTTGCAGACATCAAAGCGATAAGAAAAAGTTGTCCATGGATAAATATGTCAATATTTCAGGAAGGAGAATAACTAAAGAGAAGCCGTAATGAAGGAGATCTGCCATGTTCCAGCTTCATGCCCGAAACCCCTACAAAATAATGCTGCCGGCTGTCTTGTTTAAAGGGAACATATAGAGGTTTTTGTATTTTTTTTTTCTTTATTTATTTGAACATGAACACTTTAAAATGATTCTTCTTCTTTTTTTGGTCAGGTGAATATAAAATATTGCATAGGGAATTATTTGTATTCTGATATTCAGTCTACAAGTGGAGCTGTCAGCTCCTTTTTTGTTTTTCATACTATCTTTATATGCTGTGCTGAAAACAGTCTGTTGTTTAGAAAGCCCAATAGCTCAAGATGAAATTTTCACACAGCCCAGTGACTCAGAAGCAGTGGCTCATCCTCCCTCCATGAAGCAATTTACAATACATACAGAGAGTCTGAAGGCAAGCAGCTACTGCTGTGCTCTAGTGTGATGACTGTGCCCTGTAATAAATATATAAATATAAATATATATATATATATATATATATATTATATATATATTTATAAATATATATATAAAAATATTATATGTATATAAATAATTATGCAAAGCTTTAAAAAATATAAATAAATAGACCCCCAAAACATTATAATTTTCCTTTAAGCCATCTGCAGCGTAAAATGGCAGCTAGAGAATAGGCTGGACGTCAGGCCCTGGATGACCTGTTGGTGGCACTGTGGTTCCCTGGGCAGAAGGTTTTAGTTCCTGTGTTCACCAGTGGGTGTCTCCTAGCAGCCAACAGATCCCAGTAATGAGTAATCCAACTGGTGCTGGGAGACACCCACTGGTGGACACTGGAACTACAACTTTTCCCCCAGGGAATCGCAGTGCCACCAGCAGGTGATCCAGGCCCTGACACTGGGTGACAATGTTATAAGCTTTGAGTATCTCTTTTCCTCTCTGCAGGTATGAACGCTTTTGCATATATCATGTCTGTGGAGGTTCTCATGCCTATATATTAGTAGCTAGTCACATTAAGCTGGACTCTTGTAATGTTGAGGTTCTCATTCTGGACAGAGAGGAGGACTAGTTCATAAAAGGTGTGGAAGAACCCATCTGTCCCCCAAAACGTAGATGGGAGCTTCAAACCCACGTGGCACATATACTACCAATTTAACGTCTCTACTCTGGCAGTCTGACAGCAATTTACACCTTCAGCCATGCGACTCGGGGAGTTAACACCTGACTAGACTTTGTGGCCTCATAATGTTTGGATTATAGGACCATGATGGGAGGGGTTCACAAATGTTCACTCCTCCCATCTAGTTCTTGGACAACCAACTTCTGTCTTGACATATTCCGTGGAGATTGGGTTAAGCTAAGGTGTTACCAGGGTGGCCAAGATTCTTGGGCAATGTTTCTGGCCATCAACCATGATGAGGAGACCATGAGGAGGAATGGTGGAACATTTAGGCCTCAATCACACAAGGCGGACCCATCAACGGATCTGCTTTCTCAGTGGAGGATCTATCTGCTGATCCCTGCTTAGCAAGCAGATTACAGGTCCATGGCTGTTCTGCTTATGCAGACAAAGCCATGGACAAGGACACAACCTGATGTCCTCCATGGATGGTTGGATGGAAACGGACTGCCTGTCTGTTTCCATCCGACTGACATGCGATCCAATGGAGGGAAGGGGAACAGATCCCCATCCGTCTCTTTTTGATAGATCGGATTGGATGTGTGCGGGTGTAAAGAGACATGTCCTTTTACACCCGCCACTCCATAGAGGTTCTGATTGGGTCCACCTGAAAAAAGGCACGTCCATGTGATGTAACTGTGGCCTAATATCACAGTTTTCGAACCTTTGTTCACCCTGGGTACCCAGGGTGGTCAGTGTACCCAGGGGGTGGTGGGCTCATGAGGATCTCCTGTTGTAGGTGGTCATTAAGGAGGAACTGGAGTCTTGAAGGTGGGACTAGTCACCTGTGATGCTGTGGTCTCCTTGCAGCTGATCTTTTCCCCTTACCGTGCTTTGTTCTGCCTGCGTCTCTCTATGGAAGCGGCCATCTTGGTTGGCAGGGCATTGCTTCCTCATGTCAGAACCTCCAGCAAGGAGAACAGTGAGCAGCACAGTAGTGAAATCACCAAATCGCACTCCAAATCTCCTGCGACTGACAGTCAGAGGCAGCAGTGCCTTAGATGATCTCGCATGGCAGATATACTACAGCTAGGAGGCCACAGCATTGGGGTGCCTCTCACATACCAGGAGGTGCATTGGGGTGCCTCTCACATACCAGGAGGTGCATTGTTACCATGTGATGTAACTGTGGCCCAATATCACAGTTTTCGAACCTTTGTTCACCCAGGGTGGTCAGTGTACCCATGGGGTGGTGGGCTCATGAGGATCTCCTGTTGTAGGTGGTCATTAAGGAGGAACTGGAGTCTCGAAGGTGGGACTAGTCACCTGTGATGCCTGTGGTCTCCTTGCAGCTGCTCTTTTCCCCATTATTGACTTACCAAGCTCTGTTCTGCACTGCGTCTCTCTATGGAGGTGGCCATCTTGGTTGGCAGGGCATTGCTTCCTCATGTCAGAACCTCCAGCAAGGAGAACAGTGAGCAGCACAGTAGTGAAATCACCAAATCGCACTCCAAATCTTCTGCGACTGACAGTCAGAGGCAGCAGTGCCTTAGATGATCTCGCATTGGCAGATATACTACAGCTAGGAGGCCATGGCATTGGGGTGCCTCACACATACCAGGAGGTGCATTGGGGTGCCTCTCACACACCAGGAGGTGCATTGTTATTTCTCAGGACAAAATGAACATTTTTCAGTGTCCTGCCCAGGCACAGCTAACATTTCTAATTTTGAGTTCAGATCAGCTGTCCCCATTTACACCAATGCGATTTGTCGTACTTTGGCCGTGGCGCAACACCAAAGAGGAAGCCCATTATTGTCTATGGGGCCCGTTGTTACCTATGCAATGCCCTTCCATGCGACTTGGAATAAGGTGCAAGCCATTTTCTTGGTGCATTTTAAGCCCCATAGCCAGGAGCGGTAGCACGTGAAAAGCGCATGTACATGCAGACGCACACGTGTGATCCTAGTCTGTTGTGGGGAGCCTCCTGCTTGTTTAATAGGCAAACAATTTCAGGGACCCGTCTGATTTCATCGCGGGATCGGGCGCCGTCCAGGAGCCAGAGTTTATTTTGCAGAACAGATGTCATGGCCGGACTCCCCCTCGCGGCAGCACGGGCCATGTGACACCTCAAGGAGGTCTCCCGCACTTTGGGTTCATTTGTAGGTTTTGCAAGGGAAGCTTTTACATAGCACACTGCTGGAACAATGTATCACCAATGAATACAATGCCAATGAATACAATGTTGCAATGATTTACATGGTAACTTTCTACATTTCCTGGCCTTTTGATGATGTATTTCTATAGAAGCAGATAGGAATCTACACCTATGGTGTCACATAGTATCACATGGTGTCACATAGTATCACATGGTGTCATATAGTATCACATGTTGTCAAATGGTGTCACATAGTATCACATGGTGTCATATAATATCACATGGTGTCACATAGTATCACATGGACAATGTTTTCTTTATGTACAAAGGTATGTAAAAAGGTTTTTTTAAATCGTTTTCTGGATCTGCAGGTGGGGCAGGGGGTACAGAAGTTGTATTTTTTTTCCATGGTTTGACTTTTGTTTCAGGCGTCTTGTGAATAAGTAGCAAACAGATAATTGCGCACACATTGTCGCAGCTTTTATACGGCTACTTTCAAGCTGCTCTGTTGCCAAAACGCATGGGTGTTTTTTTTTTTTGCTGCTTTTTTGCCGTGTTTCTGGTGCCTTTTGTGCCTGTGAAAAAAGGACACGTGACTCTGAAAAAACGCAACCGTGGGCGCGTTCTTGATGTGTTTTTGATGCTTCTTCCATTCATTTCAATGTGGAGGTGCATTTTCGGTGCTTTTATTTATTTATTTTTTTACCGCACCAAAAATGCAGCTTGCAGGACTTTGAAAAACGCAACTAACCAGTGTGAAGAGTTCCATAGGATTTAATGGTCATGCGTTTTTTTTTTAGTTTTTTTTAATGCAATAAAAAGTCCAGGTTCACACAGTCCCACACGCTGCTGGCTGGTTGTGGACGCAGGAGACGCGCCTATTCCCGCAACCACCCGCATCTTGCTGAATGGCACATCCCGCAGCGCGATCGGGATCCGCATGGTCAAGAAAGCTGTGCGCTTTCCCTGCGGATGCATTTTGGAAAAGATGAATGCACCGTTTCCTTGCGTGAAATGCAGGCACAACAGCCCATTCAAGTGAAGGGGCCGCAGCGCCTGCGCGATCGTGAGCCGCAGCGCCTGTGCGATCGTGAGCCGCAGCGCCTCTGTGATCGTGGGCCGCCGCACCTGCGCGATCGTGAGCCGCAGCGCCTCTGTGATCGTGGGCTGCAGCGCCTGTGCGATCGTGAGCCACAACACCTCTGTGATCGTGGGCCGCCGCACCTGTGCGATCGTAAACCGCAGCGCCTGTGTGATCGTGGGCCGCCGTGCCTGTGTGATCGTGGGCCGCCGTGCCTGTGTGATCGTGGGCCGCCGTGCCTGTGTGATCGTGGGCCGCCGTGCCTGTGTGATCGTGGGCCGCAGCGCCTGTGCGATCGTGAGCCGCAGCGCCTGTGCGATCGTGGGCCGCAGCGCCTCTGTGATCGTGAGCCGCAGCGTCTGTGCGATCTTGAGCCGCAGCGCCTCTGTGATCGTGAGCCGCAGCGCCTGTGCGATCGTGGGCTGCAGGGCCCGGCGTGGTGCAAGTCAGGCAGATAAACTGATCAGTGAAAGCGACTATAGAGGGTTCCCCTTGAAAACAAACCTGCTTGTCATATATTGAGGTCGCAGGGACCCCTAGTGACTAAAGTGAGCACTGCAACCACAGGCAAAGTGAATAGGGGCCTGCTTCTACTTTCACCGAACATTCACTGCCAATTACTGTCATGTAAAACACATGGCGCCAGAAGACTCACCTGCCTTTGATGAATGTCAGACTAACTAATCAGCGTGGCTGTTAACAAGAAAAGGGAAAAAAAAACGATATTAAACCCAAAAGCAAACATTTATTAAATTGCTGCCTATCAATTCTTAGATGTGGCGGCTGCATTCGTTTTCTTTTTTTAGGCTTCCTTTCTGCTATCTTCACCTTGCGATCCAGCCAGCAAGCCTGTTGTATTTCAAAAGCACAAGCTGTCCTGCAGATGTAGCAGTTACAAGGATGAGACAAACCATTTAGCCCCGGTTCACATCTATGCGGCCCGTGTTTTGCGGGGGCAGGAGAACCTATTTATTTGAATGGACTCCCGTGCCCCGGGACATGCAGGGAAGAAGTCCCAGCACTTCTTCTAAAAATGCAGCCCACACAAGAACCTTGGTACAGCTGTGTTTTCCAGTGCGGGCGGGGTGCCATTAGAACTAATGACACCCGCCCACAGGTCCGAATTTCTCAGTGCGGGTGGTGCGGCTGCACGGATTTTCGTGCACCACCCGCACAGATGTGAACCTAGCCTTGCCACAATCATCGGCTTTTATTGATGTAAAAAGAAAAACAAAAAAAACAGTTTTTAAAGTGTGAGCTGGACTTTGGCTTCAATTTGTTAGTGTATTTAAATTGGCTAGTCCATCTAACATCACCCCTTCTCCCAGAATGACAATGCACAGTGGCTATGGGCAGCACAGTGGCTAAATAGTTAGCACTTCCGCCTGGCAGTACTCGGGTCGTTGGTTTGAATCCCAACCACGGCATCACCTGCCTGGAGTTTGCATGTTCTCCCTGTGCCTGTGTAGGTTTCCTCCGGGTACTCCAGTTTCCTCCCACACTCCAAAAGACATGCCTGTAGATTAATTGGATCCTGTCTAAATTGGCCCTTGTATATGAATGTAGGTTAGGGACCTTATCCTGTCCATAGACGGTTCGTTTATCGGCCGAATTTTTGGCTGAAAAACAAAAAATTGGTCGTTCTTTTGCCACCAATGCTGTTTTTGGCTGTTTTTCGTAAATTTTCCAGCATGACTGATAAAAGAAATGAGGAGGAACCGTGAAAATCGGCCAACGACATTGCCCCACTAACGGTGCGAATATCGGCTGATTATTCTTGCAGACGAAAATTCAGCCAATAAATGAACCGTCTATGGCCTGCATTAGATTGTACGCTCCTCGGGGGCGGGGACTGATGGGAATGTACAATATATATGTAAAGTGCGGAGTAAATTGATGGCGCTATATAAGTACCTGAAATAAATAATAATGCTTCTGTGCCCCCTGTGCTCCTTCCTCCAGAGTGGGGGCGCTCTAATACAAGAGGTGTGTTGCTGGCCGGAACTCCAGGTGAAAACAGAGGGGAAGCCTAAAAAAGAAAACGAATGCAGCCAATGATTGGGAAGGTGCGATATAGGAGGTGTTTGGTGTTGGATTTGGCGCCCCCTGTAGGATAGTGGCTCTGCTGTGCCTGTGTGTTTATATTTCTGATCCTCTGAAGAGTTTGTTTTGTATCACTCTGTATATTGTACACATTTTAGGAGGATATGTTTAGGGGAAACTCCAGACAGACATAGAAAAAAAAAAATTAAAAGGGTTGAAGCGCATATTGTATATGGAATTTGCTATTTCGCCTCCAGCCTGGTGCACACCGGGTGAAATTTCAAATGAGGCTGGCAGAGGAGGTTCTGGCAGTGGGAGCGTCTGGCTAAAACAAAGAATTCGAACAAAAAAATCCTTCAGCTGTTCCTCGTCACACAAAACCAATGAAAGCGTCCAGCGGATCCTCTAATCCACCCAATCATATTACAGTGGATCTAGCCTGCCTGATGTGGGGGTGCAATAAAATAAATGTCAGGGGGCAGAGAATGGGAGGTCAGGAGGGCAGAGGGCAGGGGCCACTGTTATCAGGGCAAAGGACAGGGGTAATCAGGGTAGAGGACAGGGGTCATCAGGGTAGAGGACAGGGGTCATCAGGGTAGAGGACAGGGGCCACTGCTATCAGGGCAGAGGAGAGGGGTCAGCACGGCAGAGGACAGGGGTCATCAGGGTAGAGGACAGGGGTCACTGCTGGCAGGGCAGAGGAGAGGGGTCAGCACGGCAGAGGACAGGGGTCATCAGGGTAGAGGACAGGGGTCACTGCTGGCAGGGCAGAGGAGAGGGATCAGCAGGGCAGAGGACAGGGGTCATCAGGGTAGAGGACAGGGGTCACTGCTGGCAGGGCAGAGGAGAGGGATCAGCAGGGCAGAGGAGAGGGATCAGCAGGGCAGAGGAGAGGGATCAGCAGGGCAGAGGACAGGGGTCATCAGGGTAGAGGACAGGGGTCACTGCTGGCAGGGCAGAGGAGAGGGGTCAGCACGGCAGAGGACAGGGGCCACTGCTATAAGGGGAAAGGACAGGGGTAATCAGGGTAGAGGACAGGGGTCATCAGGGTAGAGGACAGGGGTCACTGCTATCAGGGCAGAGGAGAGGGGTCAGCACGGCAGAGGACAGGGGTCACTGCTGGCAGGGCAGAGGACAGGGGTCACTGCTGGCAGGGCAGAGGAGAGGGGTCAGCAGGGCAGAGGACAGGGGTCATCAGGGTAGAGGACAGGGGTCACTGCTGGCAGGGCAGAGGAGAGGGGTCAGCACGGCAGAGGACAGGGGTCATCAGGGCAGAGGACAGGGGTCACTGCTGGCAGGGCAGAGGACAGGGGTCATCAGGGCAGAGGACAGGGATCAGCAGGGCAGAGGACAGGGGTCACTGCTGTCAGCACAGTCAGCACAGCTCCTTCTCCCATCCCTGCACTGTACACGGCCTAGGCACAGGCAGCAGAGCTCCTCCTCCTCACACATAGCTTTGGTTTTGGGGGGCAAAACTAAAATCTGGTGAGCATAGACCACCCCTCCCCCCCGATCCAGCCATGCATTAGAAGCTGCAGCAATTCATACAGAGCCCATCTCATTCCTTGGCTGCAGGACGTCCAGCATCATCTAGCACTTTCCTCCCCAGGCTAACTGTCCCTGGCCCCACCCCTTTTCATTCTTTGGATTTCAGTTCATTTAATGATGGAGACTCAGCATCACGTGTGGGCGTTACCTCCACATGCCAACCGCAATCCGTATATATACATTGTGATTTGTAGGTGGTTTTACCGGGTTATGGCTGAAGCCGGGATCTTCTGTGTTGTAGCCGGCAGTTGGCTTTTTAATGGAAGTGATCTGAGCGGGTCATTGGCTACTGGATCACTTTTAGAAGCGGCAGGAAGGGACGCCCCCCCTCCCCCTTACCTTCCCCCTCCCCTTCCACCACTCGCTGCCGTTTCTCAGGCTTACCGTTTCAACCGGATCCTTCTCCACCATTGACCCTCCCCAGATCCTTCTCCACCATTGACCCCCCCACATCCTTCTCCACCAATGACCCCCCCAGATCCTTCTCCACCATTGACCCTCCCCTAGATCCTTCTCCACCACTGACCCCCCCAGATCCTTCTCCACCACTGACCCCCCCCCCCTCCCAGATCCTTCTCCACCATTGACCCTCCCCTAGATCCTTCTCCACCACTGACCCCCCCAGATCCTTCTCCACCACTGACCCCCCCCCCTCCCAGATCCTTCTCCACCATTGACCCTCCCCAGATCCTTCTCCACCATTGACCCTCCCCAGATCCTTCTCCACCATTGACCCCCCCCCACATCCTTCTCCACCAATGACCCCCTCCCCAGATCCTTCTCCACCATTGACCCTCCCCTAGATCCTTCTCCACCATTGACCCCCCCAGATCCTTCTCCACCACTGACCCCCCCCCCCTCCCAGATCCTTCTCCACCATTGACCCTCCCCAGATCCTTCTCCACCATTGACCCCCCCAGATCCTTCTCCACCACTGACCCCCCCCCCTCCCAGATCCTTCTCCACCATTGACCCTCCCCAGATCCTTCTCCACCATTGACCCTCCCCTAGATCCTTCTCCACCACTGACCCCCCCAGATCCTTCTCCACCACTGACCCCCCCCCTCCCAGATCCTTCTCCACCATTGACCCTCCCCAGATCCTTCTCCACCATTGACCCTCCCCAGATCCTTCTCCACCATTGACCCCCCCCCACATCCTTCTCCACCAATGACCCCCCCCCCCAGATCCTTCTCCACCATTGACCCTCCCCAGATCCTTCTCCACCATTGACCCTCCCCAGATCCTTCTTCACCATTGACCCTCCCCAGATCCTTCTCCACCATTGACCCTCCCCTAGATCCTTCTCCACCATTGACCTCCCCAGATCCTTCTCCACCACTGACCCCCCCCCTCCCAGATCCTTCTCCACCATTGGCCCTCCCCAGATCCTTCTCCACCATTGACCCTCCCCAGATCCTTCTCCACCATTGACCCTCCCCAGATCCTTCTCCACCAATGACCCCCCCCCAGATCCTTCTCCACCATTGACCCCCCCCCAGATCCTTCTCCACCACTGACCCCCCCCCTCCCAGATCCTTCTCCACCATTGACTCTCCCCAGATCCTTCTCCACCATTGACCCTCCCCAGATCCTTCTCCACCAATGACCCCCCCCCCAGATCCTTCTCCACCATTGACCCCCCCAGATCCTTTTCCACCACTGACCCCCCCCCTCCCAGATCCTTCTCCACCATTGACCCTCCCCAGATCCTTCTCCACCATTGACCCCCCCAGATCCTTTTCCACCACTGACCCCCCCCCTCCCAGATCCTTCTCCACCATTGACCCTCCCCAGATCCTTCTCCACCATTGACCCTCCCCAGATCCTTCTCCACCATTGACCCCCCCAGATCCTTCTCCACCACTGACTTTACAAAAATTGTTCCCAATCCCGAAACTCCCACGCCGGAACCCCCGACCTACATACTGGCCGGCTGCCGGGGAAATAATTGAATTTTCTTTAAAAATCTTTTCTTCTCTGGAGTTCCTCCTCGATACGTATTCCTTCTATGACTGGCCGGGATTTACAGAATTCAAGTATTTCTAGAATGAAATGTGCAATCCACTTGTTTTGCTGAGAGCACTCCCCCCCCCATCCCCCTTGTATCCCCTACACCCCCCATCCCCCTGTACCCCCCTACAACCCCCCCCACAAGTGTGTTTATTGTAGGATTTGTACAGAAACATTTTTTACAAAGTTTTTTTGGTACTGTTTGTTTACAAATCTAATTATAAATAAATGTTTACAATGTAAATTCTCCGTGTGAATTTGTGGAAATAGATTGCTATGACGGGGCGGGGGGGGGCAGGGGGGGAGGGGAGCCAAGATACACGAAGACCCCGAGGGATATGAAGGCAGAATATGGAAATTAACAAACAGCTTCGTTCTACCCCGCCAGTCCCGGGAGGACGGCACACAGGGGGGGAGGGGGGGGAGACTGCGGGGTATTCACTGACACCCCAATGCAGTGCAGTTGGTGGCAGAAAGCATGTGACCACGTTTCATTTTACACCCTAAATATGGATTATTATGACACCCCCAAAGGTGGAGTACGCCGTTTTTGTAAGGGTTTGTCCATACGGGCCATGCCCTCCGAAGAGTGATCTGCATTGGATCGCTCTTCAGATGGCACTAGATAGGCAGTGAGAAGGCATTCCTGTACCGCAATTGGTGTGGTTACATCGAAGGACTCTGCAGTGCATTGGAGCAGCGTTGTCTTAGTGCAGTGGTCTCCAAACTGCGGCCCCTATTCTGCCATTGGGGCACTATCCCTCCCACTGACACCAATGATGGGGCGCTATTCCTCCCACTGACACCAATGATGGGGCGCTATTCCTCCCACTGACACCAATGATGGGGCGCTATTCCTCCCACTGACACCAATGATGGGGCACTATCCCTCCCACTGACACCAATGATGGGGCGCTATTCCTCCCACTGACACCAATGATGGGGCGCTATTCCTCCCACTGACACCAATGATGGGGCGCTATTCCTCCCACTGACACCAATGATGGGACACTATTCCTCCCACTGACACCAATGATGGGGCACTATTCCTCCCACTGACACCAATGATGGGGCACTATTCCTCCCACTGACACCAATGATGGGGCACTATTCCTCCCACTGACACCAATGATGGCGGCACTATTCCTCCCACTGACACCAATGATGGGGCTCTATTCCTCCTACTGACACCAATGATGGGGCGCTATTCCTCCCACTGACACCAATGATGGCGGCACTATTCCTCCCACTGACACCAATGATGGGGCACTATTCCTCCCACTGACACCAATGATGGCGGCACTATTCCTCCCACTTACACCAATGATGGGGCTCTATTCCTCCTACTGACACCAATGATGGGGCACTATTCCTCCCACTGATACCAATGATGGGGCACTATTCCTCCCACTGACACCAATGATGGGGCACTATTCCTCCCACTGATACCAATGATGGGGCACTATTCCTCCCACTGACACCAATGATGGGGCACTATTCCTCCCACTGATACCAATGATGGGGCACTATTCCTCCCACTGACACCAATGATGGGGCACTATTCCTCCTACTGACACCAATGATGGGGCACTATTCCTCCCACTGATACCAATGATGGGGCACTATTCCTCCCACTGACACCAATGATGGGGCGCTATTCCTCCCACTGATATCAATGATGGGGCACTATTCCTCCCACTGACACCAATGATGAGACACTATTCCTCCCACTGACACCAATGATGGGGCACTATTCCTTCACTGACACCAAGGATGGGGCGCTATTCCTCCCACTGACACCAATGATGGGGCACTATTCCTCCCACTGACACCAATGATGGGGCACTATTCCTCCCACTGACACCAATGATGGGGCACTATTCCTCCCACTGACACCAAGGATGGGGCACTATTCCTCCCACTGACACCAATGATGGGGCACTATTCCTTCACTGACACCAATGATGGGGCACTATTCCTCCCACTGACACCAATGATGGGGCACTATTCCTCCCACTGACACCAATGACGGGGCACTATTCCTCCCACTGACACCAATGATGGGGCACTATTCCTCCCACTGACACCAATGATGGGGCACTATTCCTCCCACTGACACCAATGATGGGGCACTATTCCTCCCACTGACACCAATGATGGGGCACTATTCCTCTCACTGACACCAATGATGGGGCGCTATTCCTCCCACTGACACCAAGGATGAGGTGTGAAGCTCAGATATGAAATATGAACAAAGCACATCCCTCTATAGTGTGTCCTTGTCTCAGACCAGAGCACTGAGTGTCATTTCTGTCCACTGCCTCCTTCCTCTGCTATCAGCACTGACAAGTTTTCCTGACACCAAGAGAAAACTGGTGACGGGGGGAGGGAGCTCCAGCACACAGCCTGTGATTGACACCCTCAGCTCTGTTATTGTGTGCTATGTAGAGGGAGCGTGTCACTTCCCTCCAATCAGCTCCCAGAGCTCTCCTCACTGAGTGTGACTTCAGCTCTCTGTCCCCTTTTTCTCTGAACTCTCAGACAAGCTGTATAAATTCAGCACTTGAATGAATGTAGAGAAGACCGCAGGTAAACAGGTACAACGTATGTAGAAGGATTGGTTTAATCTCTTTGTGTCACCTGTATCTTTTCTTTTCTATTTTTTTTATTTTCTTTTCAAATATTTTCTATTCTATTCTTTTATCTTCTATTTTTTATTTTCTATTATATTCTTTTCTATTCTAATCAATTCTATTCCTTTATTTTCTATTCTATTTTGTTCTGTTTTACTCTGTTTTTCTCTATACTATTCTTTTATTTTCTGTTCTGTTCTTTTCTCCTCTATTTTTTTTCTATTCTATTCCATTGTTTTATATTCCATTCTAATGTATTCTCTTCAAATTGTAATTCATTATATACTCTTCTATTGTTTTTCTATTCGATTCTTTCATTTTCTTTTCTATTCTATTATTTTATTTTATTTTCTATTCTATTATTTTTTTTATTCTTTTATTTTATTTTTTATTCTATTATTTATTTTATTTTCTATCCTATTCTATTCTTTCCAGCTCATTTCTTTTCTATTCTATTTTATTCTATTCTTGTTTTCGAATCCGAATTTGTGTTTGAATGCAAATAGATTAGAATTTTGGCCAAATTTCATTTCGTTATTTTGGATGCCATTCATGGGTTGTATTCCGAACGAATTTTCTTTAGAAAAATGAAATTTTGTGCGTTTTGTAATGTAAAATCATTCTTGTTTTCGAATCCGAATTTGTGTTTGAATGCAAATAGATTAGAATTTTGGCCAAATTTCATTTCGTTATTTTGGATGCCATTCATGGGTTGTATTCCGAACGAATTTTCTTTAGAAAAATGAAATTTTGTGCGTTTTGTAATGCGATGGCGCCAAGCATTGATTTCAAAGTTCGACCAACCGAGCCTTTCATCTCTCCGGTGACTACAGAAAATAATTTTCGTGGCCGGGAATCTTCTTTTCTTTGCAGCTCGCGCTCATTTCTTTTTCGATTCCATTTCTCGCACGATTCTCCCATCCTTCATCAGAAATTCATTGGTTTTCCAAACAATTTCCAACACGTCTGATCACTCAGATTGGATGGTCGCTTGAAATTCGTCCGTTTGCGGCGACCTCACTAATGGTGGGAAACGGGCGGACTGACAACTCATGGGGCCCCCGGGCAGTAGGGGATCATGGGGCCCCTGTGTCCTCGCCCACACCCAAAAAAGCCTATGAAAAAGCCAATGAAAGGTATCAGGGGCATCTCATGGGGCCCCCCACTGACCCCGGGCCCCCGGGCAGTTCCCAAGTGCTTGAATGGTCAGTCCGCCCCTGGTGGGAAATTGAAAGGAAAATTCTTAGAAAAGATTTTTTGAAAGAAGATTGAGAATTCGACCCGCGGATGGCCGGACTTCGATTGGGAACGAGACAATGAAGAGGAAGATGAAGAGCAGAAGAAAATAAAGATGAAGAGGAAAAGCAGATGCAGAGGAAGATGAAGAGGAAGAGCAGATGAAGAGGACGATGAAGAGGAAGAGCAGATGAAGAGGAAGAACTGATGATGAGGAAGAGCTGAGCAGGTGACGATGAAGAGGAAGAGCAGATGATGAGGAAGATGAAGAGGAAGTGGAAAAGCAGATGAAGAGGAAGAGCAGAGGAAGAGGAAGATGAAGAGCAGAGGAAAAGCAGATGAAGAGGAAGATGAAGAGGAAGATGAAGAGCAGAAGAAAAGGAAGATGAAGAGGAAAAGCAGATGCAGAGGAAGATGAAGAGCAGATGAAGAGGAAGATGAAGAGCAGAAGAAAAGGAAGATGAAGAGGAAAAGCAGATGCAGAGGAAGATGAAGAGGAAGAGCAGATGAAGAGGAAGAACTGATGATGAGGAAGAGCTGAGCAGGTGACGATGAAGAGGAAGAGCTGAGCAGGTGACGATGAAGAGGAAGAGCAGATGATGAGGAAGATGAAGAGGAAGTGGAAAAGCAGATGAAGAGGAAGAGCAGAGGAAGAGGAAGATGAAGAGCAGAGGAAAAGCAGATGAAGAGGAAGATGAAGAGGAAGATGAAGAGCAGAAGAAAAGGAAGATGAAGAGGAAAAGCAGATGCAGAGGAAGATGAAGAGCAGATGAAGAGGAAGATGAAGAGCAGAAGAAAAGGAAGATGAAGAGGAAAAGCAGATGCAGAGGAAGATGAAGAGGAAGAGCAGATGAAGAGGAAGAACTGATGATGAGGAAGAGCTGAGCAGGTGACGATGAAGAGGAAGAGCAGATGATGAGGAAGAGGAAGTGGAAAAGCAGATGAAGAGGAAGAGCAGAGGAAAAGGAAGAGGAAGATGAAGAGCAGAGGAAAAGCAGATGAAGAGGAAGATGAAGAGCAGATGAAGAAGAAGAAGAGGAAGTGGAAAAGCAGATGAAGAGGAAGAGCAGAGAAAGATTAGGAGGAAGATGAAGAGCAGAGGAAGATGAGGAGGAAGAGGAAAAGCAGATGAAGAGGAAGATGAGCGGAGGAAGAGGAAAAGCAGAGGAAGAGAAAGATGAAGAGCAGATGAGGATGAAGAGGAAAAGCAGATGAAGAGGAAGATGAGGAGGAAGATGAAGAGCAGAGGAAGATGAAGAGGAAGAGCAGATGAAGAGGAAGAGCAGGTGAAGAGGAAGAGGAAGAGCAGATGAAGAGGGAGATGAAGAGGAAGAGCAGATGAAGATGAAGAGGAAGAGCAGTGGAAGAGGAAGAGCAGATGAAGAGGAAGAGCAGATGAAGAGGAAGATGAAGAGGAAGATGCGTCTATTACCCAGGTGGGGGTGTACCGGCCATGCAGGCGCTTGGACAAGGACAGACTTTTCCGGTAACAATCATAACTTTATTGATCACACACAGGAAACATTGGCGGTCTGTACAAGATTTACACAGTGAAAGGGACCAATCACAGATCAGTTCACAGACAGCAGATCAGATCCTGGGAACAAAGAAAAGTCATTTCCTTCCCTAATGTTGCAACAATGTAACACCCAGCAACCCGGATACACGATATATACATTGTATCCCGCGGGGCAGAGACTTCGAGGATGCGTTCGCCTTCCTCCGTGGTGGGGGGATCCATTTATTTTGGTGGCCCCCTGACAATGAATGAGCCACCATGGCCCCCCTCCAACCTGCCGACAAAGCACCGGAACCCTCTCTGTAACGCGTGGCCCTTGTGAGTGCCGGGGGCTGCAAACATTCCAGTAGGAGGGCCACGCCGCGAGAACGCACGATCTATAAATAAACAAATCAGATTTAAATGAACAAATATTTATTACGGGGGGAGGGGTTCAATCACCATGATAGGATATAGATCGGGGGGTCTCCAAACATTATATACAAAGGGTACGTTTACTGTCCTTCAGACTTTAGGGGGGCTGGAGTGGGAGTAGCAAATGTCCTGGTGTCAGTGGAAGTAAATTATGACCCGTCATTGGTGTCAGTGGAAGTAAATTATGACCCGTCATTGGTGTCAGTGGGGGGAATAGTGCCCCATCATTGGTGTCAGTGGGAGGAATAGTGCCCCATCATTGGTGTCAGTGGGAGGAATAGTGCCCCATCGTTGGTGTCAGTGGGAGGAATAGTGCCCCATCATTGGTGTCAGTGGGAGGAATAGTGCCCCATCATTGGTGTCAGTGGGAGGAATAGTGCCTCATCATTGGTGTCAAAGGAAGGAATAGTGTCCCATCATTGGTGTCAGTGGGAGGAATAGTGCCTCATCATTGGTGTCAGCGGGAGGAATAGTGTCCCATCATTGGTGTCAGTGGGAGGAATAGTGCCCCATCATTGGTGTCAGTGGGAGGAATAGTGCCCCATCATTGGTGTCAGTGGGAGGAATAGTGCCCCATCGTTGGTGTCAGTGGGAGGAATAGTGCCCCATCATTGGTGTCAGTGGGAGGAATAGTGCCCCATCATTGGTGTCAGTGGGAGGAATAGTGCCTCATCATTGGTGTCAAAGGAAGGAATAGTGTCCCATCATTGGTGTCAGCGGGAGGAATAGTGTCCCATCATTGGTGTCAGTGGGAGGAATAGTGCCCCATCATTGGTGTCAGTGGGAGGAATAGTGCCCCATCATTGGTGTCAGTGGGAGGAATAGTGCCCCATCGTTGGTGTCAGTGGGAGGAATAGTGCCCCATCATTGGTGTCAGTGGGAGGAATAGTGCCCCATCATTGGTGTCAGTGGGAGGAATAGTGCCTCATCATTGGTGTCAAAGGAAGGAATAGTGTCCCATCATTGGTGTCAGCGGGAGGAATAGTGTCCCATCATTGGTGTCAGTGGGAGGAATAGTGCCCCATCATTGGTGTCAGTGGGAGGAATAGTGCCCCATCATTGGTGTCAGTGGGAGGAATAGTGCCCCATCATTGGTGTCAGTGGGAGGAATAGTGCCTCATCATTGGTGTCAAAGGAAGGAATAGTGTCCCATCATTGGTGTCAGCGGGAGGAATAGTGTCCCATCATTGGTGTCAGTGGGAGGAATAGTGTCCCATCATTGGTGTCAGTGGGAGGAATAGTGCCCCATCATTGGTGTCAGTGGGAGGAATAGTGCCCCATCATTGGTGTCAGTGGGAGGAATAGTGCCCCATCATTGGTGTCAGTAGGAGGAATAGAGCCCCATCATTGGTGTCAGTGGGAGGAATAGTGCCCCATCATTGGTATCAGTGGAAGGAATAGTGCCCCCACATTGGTGTCAGTGAGGGGAATAGTGCCCCATTGTTTATGTCAGTGGGAGGAATAGTGCCCCATCATTGGTGTCAGTGGGAGGAATAGTGCCCCATTGTTTATGTCAGTGGGAGGAATAGTGCTCCATCATTGGTGTCAGTGGGAGGAATAGTGCCCCATCATTGGTGTCAGTGGGAGGAATAGTGCCCCATCATTGGTATCAGTGGGAGGAATAGTGCCCCATCATTGGTATCAGTGGGAGGAATAGTGCCCCATCATTGGTGTCAGTGGGAGGAATAATGCCCCATCATTGGTGTCAGTGGGAGGAATAGTGCCTCAAGGGCTGGATAAAAGCAAGCAAAGGGCCACAGTATGGAGACCCCCGCCTGAGTATGCCGGGACACCAGTCAAAACAAATGACACCTCGATGCAGGTCACCGCCATCACTGCTGGTTCAGCAACAACTCCTCCTCTGTACTTGCATCATGTTGGCCCCTGAGGGCCCCTTTACTCCTCACTGTTGCTGCAGCACATGTATCCCCAGGCGCGTTGCTGCAACGCAGAAATGTACATTGGGCCCTCAGGGGACAAAAAGGAGGAGAAGGATGAGGAGAAGAAAAAGGAGGAGAAGAAAAAGAGGAGGAGAAGAAGGAGAAGAAGGAGGAGAAGAGGAGGAGAAGAAGGAGGAGGAGAAGGAGGAGAAGAAGGAGGAGAAGGAGGAGAAGGAGAAGAAGGAAGAGAAGAAGGAGGAGAAGAAGAAGGAGAAGAAGAAGGAGGAGAAAGAGGAGGAGAAGGAGGAGGAGAAGAAGGAGGAGAAGAAGAAGAAGGAGGAGAAGAAGAAGAAGGAGAAGGAGGAGAAGAAGAAGGAGGAGAAGAAGGAGGAGAAGAAGAAGAAGGAGAAGGAGGAGAAGAAGTAGGAGAAGAAGAAGGAGGAGAAGAAGAAGAAGGAGAAGGAGGAGAAGAAGTAGGAGAAGAAGAAGGAGGAAGAGAAGAAGGAGGAAGAGAAGAAGGAGGAGAAGAAGGAGGAGAAGAAGAAGGAGGAAGAGAAGAAGGAGGAGAAGAAGGAGGAGAAGGAGGAAGAGAAGAAGGAGGAGGAGAAGGAGGAGGAGAAGAAGGAGGAGAAGAATGAGGAGAAGAAGAAGAAGGAGAAGGAGGAGAAGAAGTAGGAGAAGAAGAAGGAGGAAGAGAAGAAGGAGGAAGAGAAGAATGAGGAGAAGAAGGAGGAGAAGAAGAAGGAGGAAGAGAAGAAGGAGGAGAAGAAGGAGGAGAAGGAGGAAGAGAAGAAGGAGGAGGAGAAGGAGGAGGAGAAGAAGGAGGAGAAGAATGAGGAGAAGAAGAAGATCTCTGGTCACCAGAGCCCCCAGAGTTCTCCTTTACATCAGAATCTGCAGAGTTCCCCCTTACAGTGCAAGAGGGACCTCTGCAGACCATGATGTAAAGGGGAACTCTGAGAAGAAGAAGAATTCCAGTCCGCTATTATAGTTTACATGAAAGTCTTGCAGTTGCAACAAATGTATCTATTTGTATCCGAATAAACACATCTGTATCCGAAATGGATACAAATGGATACATTGTTGCAACTGCAAGACTTTCATGTCAGATATATTAGCGGAGCTCTCTGCAGGGACAGAAGTAAAAATGCCGGCCGTAGACGGTACGAAAATTGGCCGATTTTTTTACCGTTGGTGGTAATGTTGGCTGATTGAACGGCCGATTTTTCGTTTTTTTTTTTAAACGGCCGGTTTTGGACCCGTCTATGGCCTGCATAAGTCCGGTAAAGAGTGTATTTTATCCTGGCTGCAGGGTAGAGGATGTAACCAACGCGTTTCGGATTTCTCAGCCCCCATCATCTCAGGAGCTTATAAGCAGAGAATTCTGAAGCCCCCTCCAAAAAAAAGGAAAGACAGTAACACCAACTGCAGGGTTCCCCCTTACATCAGAGTTCTCCTTTACATCGTATTCCAAAAAGTTCCCCCTTACATCCGACGGCACAGAGTTTCCCTTTACATTGGAGTCCTTACAGTGCAAGCGGGAACTCTGCAGACACTGATGAGGGGGACACTGTGGACTGTGATGATAAGGGGAACTATGATATAGGGGGGCCTCTGGTCACCAGAGCCCCCCTCCCTCACAGAGTCCCCAGAGTTCCCTTTACATCAGAATCCACAGAGTAACCCCTTACATCAGAATCTGCAAGGTTCCCCCTTACAGTGCAAGGGGGAACCTCTGCGGACCATGATGTAAAGGGGAACTCTGATGTAAGGAGGAATGCTGTGGACTTTGGTGTAAGGGGGAGCTCTGTTGACTTTGATGTAAAGGGGAACTCTGATGAAAGGGGGAACACTGCAGACTGTGATGTAAAGGGGATTGTAGTACAGCAGACTATGTACTGTGTATATATGGAGGAATGCTGGGAGTTGTAGTACAGCAGACTATGTACTGTGTATATATAGAGGAATGCTGGGAGTTGTAGTACAGCAGACTATGTACTGTGTATATATAGAGGAATGCTGGGAGTTGTAGTGCAGCAGACTATGTACTGTGTATATATAGAGGAATGCTGGGAGTTGTAGTGCAGCAGACTATGTACTGTGTATATATAGAGGAATGCTGGGAGTTGTAGTGCAGCAGACTATGTACTGTATATATAGAGGAATGCTGGGAGTTGTAGTACAGCAGACTATGTACTGTGTATATATGGAGGAATGCTGGGAGTTGTAGTGCAGCAGACTATGTACTGTATATATATATATATATATATATATATATATATATGGAGGAATGCTGGGAGTTGTAGTACAGCAGACTATGTACTGTGTATATATAGAGGAATGCTGGGAGTTGTAGTACAGCAGACTATGTACTGTATATATAGAGGAATGCTGGGAGTTGTAGTACAGCAGACTATGTACTGTGTATATATAGAGGAATGCTGGGAGTTGTAGTGCAGCAGACTATGTACTGTATATATATAGAGGAATGCTGGGAGTTGTAGTGGGGCAGGTTATGTAGTGTTGGAAGTTGTAGTGGGGCAGGTTATGTAGTGTTGGGAGTTGTAGTGGGGCAGGCTGTGTATTGCTGGGAGTTGTAGTGTCAGTCATTCTCTCTCCTTGGACTCCTCCCACCTCATTAGGACACACATACACATCTCCAGTCTCTCCCCTCCCCCCACACGCACCTCACATCCAGGCCCCCAGCAGCCGCCATCTCCGTCTCCTTCTCCCCCACCGCGGAACACGTGACCCCACGTCACCCGCCTGCCACACTACATGGGGGATGTTGAAGTAGCCGCTGCCGGAAGTGGTATGGCACCTCGTGGCGTCATTTCTGGTCTGGTGGCCGGAGCCCAAGATGGCGCTGTCTTCGGTGAGGCTGGTGGTGGGGTGTGGGGGAGACTCTGGCGATCGGACAGTGTGGGTGATGGAGGAGGTACTCATACAGAAAAAGAACTACAGACGGGTGCCCCTCTAGGAAGGGCGCCTGTAGGCACAGGCCTACAGTGCCTATCGGGAACCCCAACCCTGGCGCTGGCAGTGAGTTGGGTTTATTGGATGGCAAACAAGGACTTGAACAGTTGCTGGTCGCCAACCTCAGGTGTACCCCAATCATTGGCCGCATGCAAGCCCTGATGAAGGGAGTTCCGAGCCCCTGAAATGCATTGGATATCCTCTATAGCAGCTGTGTCAGGACTACATGATCTTCCCCATATTGTCTCCGGATCCTGTGCAGATTCTTGAAGTATCCATCAATGGTCAAAGTGGAGATCTCGCTCTCTGCCACGGAGAATGATAAAGACGCAGACAGGGGCAGACTGACAACTCATGGGGCCCCCAGGCAATAGAGGATCATGGGGCCCCTGTGTCCTCGCCCACACTCAAACCAAACCCAAAAAAGCCTATGAAAGGTACCAGGGGCATCTCATGGGGTCCCCTACTGACCCCGGGCCCTCGGGCTGTGCCTGAGTGCCCAAATGGTCAGTCTGCCCCTGGACGCAGAAATCCCCCCCCCACCAGCCGATCCCAAAGTTCTGCAGAGGATCGACAGAACAAAACCTTTACTCTTGCCTACAGAGCTGACACTTTTTCTGCCCGGGCCTTCCAGTATCAACCATCCCGATGATGGAAGGATTAACCCTTAAAGACTCAGCAGCCCTGAAGTACAAGTCGGGAAAAGCTGGTGATAAAATGGATGGAACTCTCTGAAGGGGGGGGGGGGGCTGTGATCCAGTTGTCCATTTCCCTGTCAATATGCAGGGCATAGCAATGACTGGTAATGTGGAAGGAAAGAAAATATCTGCGTGAGAAGCCTCTGATGGAAGCAGTTGGATGCAGACTATCCAGGGCTGTGGAATTACTCTACGGAGAGACTAAATACAACCATCAGAAGCTTCTCACGCAGGCATTCAGAACATATTCCTAGTAATAGGATGTTCATACGCAAATAAAGGGGGTCAGTCTACCATGGGTGTCAGGTTTGGGTGGTCACCTTTCTGGCTTCTTGGGATTCCCTGGCTGTAGATGACATCTCTGTTTCCTGGGCACCCCCCTTGACTACTGCTATGGGGGTCTCTGCTACCACAGGGGTACACTCTGCATGAGGCAACCTCTACTGCAACAAGTCCACTCCAACCCGGAGACGTGCTTTGTGAATGCACCTCAATGCACCAAGGCAGTGGTCTCCAAACTGCGGGATGGGGGCCGGATGTGGCCCTTCGCTTGCTTGGGGCACTGATACCAACAATGGGACATAATCCCCACCCTGACACCAATGAAGGGGTACATTTCCTCCCAATGACACCATTTATGGGGCCAAATGACACCACTGATAGGTCAAAATTCCTCTCAATATCACCAATAATGGGGCCCAATTATATCATCGATGGGTCACAGTTCCTACTGATGATGGGACACAATTCCTCCCAATGACACCACTAATGGAGCCCAATGACACCATCGATGGGTCACAGTTCTTCCCAATTATACCAATGATGGAACACACTACCTCTAAATATCAAGAATAATGGGGCCCAATGACACCGTCGATGGGTCACACTTGCTACTAATGATGGACACAATTCCTCCCAATGACACCACTAATGGAGCCCAATGACAACATTGATGGGTCACGGTTCCTCCCAATGACACCAATGATGGAACACACTTCCTCCAAATATCACCAATAATGAGGCCCAATGACACCGTCGATGGGTCACACTTGCTACTAATGATGGGACACAATTCCTCCCAATGACACCAATAATGGGGCCCAAAGACACCATCGATGAGTCCCACTTCCTCAATGATACCAATGATGGGGCCCAGTTCCTCTCAATGACACCAATGATGGGGCCCAGTTCCTCTCAATGACACCAATAATGGGACCCAATGACACCATTGATGGGTCACAATTCCTCCCAATGACACCAATGATGGGACACAATTCCTCCCAATTATACCAATAATGGGGCCCAAAAGACACCATCAATGAGTCCTAATTCATCCCACTGACACCAATGATAGGGACAAGTTCCTCTCAATGACACCAAAGATGGGGCACTATTCCTCCCAATGACACCAATGATGGGACACATTTCTTCCCAATGACATCAACGATGGGGCACTATTCTTCCCAATGACACCACTAATGGAGCCCAATGACACCATCGCTGGGTCACAGTTCCTCCCAATTCCCAATGAAACCAATGATGGAACACAATTCCTCCAAATATCACCAATAATGGGGCTTAATGACACCATTGATGTGCCACACTTGCTACTAATGATGGGACTCAATTCCTCCCAATGACACCAATAATGGGGCCCAAAGACACCATTGATGAGTCACAATTCCTCTCAATGACACCAATGATAGACCCAGTTCCTCTCAATGACACCAATGATGGGGCCCAATGACACAAACAATGGGGTACTATACCTCCCAATGACACCAATGATAAAACACATTTCTTCCCAATGACACCAATTATGGGACACAATTGCTCCCAATGACACAAATAATGGGACCCAACAACACCATCGATGGGTCACAATTCCATCCAATGACACTAATGCTGGGACACAATTCCTCATAATAACACCAATAATGGGGCCCAAAGATACCATCAATGAGTCACAATTCCTCCTAATGACACCAATGATGGGACCCAGTTCCTTCTACTGACACCAACGATGGGGTGCTATTCCTTCTTCTGACACCAAAGATGGGGCATTGTCTATTCCATCTGATATTAGGACCTTTTCTACTCCCAATAGCCAAAGTCTGCCCCCCCCAAAGAACTAAGGACAGTAAACTGGCCCTTTCTTTAGAAAGTTTGGAGACCCCTACACTAAGGCAACGCTCATATGTTGCAGCGCGCGCCTCACTGTGTTGTGCATTGCGTTACAAAACGGCCCGTCCAATGACATCACAATAATGAGCGTGACACCATGAGGAGAAGATTTCCTTAGAAGACCAGCTGCCTCTGCTATAGGGACCCCTGGACTGTATGTGAGGAGAGAGCCCTAGACATAGCGCCACCTCAGTGCTACCTTCTCCCCCGCAAACTGCCCACCTGCACCAATCCTTACTGGAGCAAGAAAGTAGATGAAACCCCTTCACTAGAAGATGGAACCCCTTCACTAGAAGATGAAACCCCTTCACTAGTAGATGGAACCCCTTCACTAGTAGGTGGAACTCTTCACTAGTAGATGGAACCCCTTCACTAGTAGATGGAACCCCTTCACTAATAGATGGAACCCCTTCACTAGTAGATGGAACCCCTTCACTAATAGATGGAACCCCTTCACTAGTAGATGGAACCCCTTCACTAATAGATGGAACCCTTTCACTAGAAGATGGAACCCCTTCACTAGTAGATGGAACCCCTTCACTAGAAGATGAAACCCCTTCACTAGTAGATGGAACCCCTTCACTAGTAGGTGGAACTCTTCACTAGTAGATGGAACCCCTTCACTAGTAGATGGAACCCCTTCACTAATAGATGGAACCCCTTCACTAGAAGATGGAACCCCTTCACTAGTAGATGGAACCCCTTCACTAGAAGATGGAACCCCTTCACTAGTACATGGAACCCCTTCACTAGTAGGTGGAACTCTTCACTTGTAGATGGAACCCCTTCACTAGTAGATGGAACCCCTTCAATAGAAAATGGAACCCCTTCAATAGAAAATGGAACCCCTTCACTAGTAGATGGAACCCCTTCACTAGTAGGTGGAACTCTTCACTAGTAGATGGAACCCCTTCACTAGTAGATGGAACACCTTCACTAATAGATGGAACCCCTTCACTAGTAGATGGAACCCCTTCACTAGTAGGTGGAACTCTTCACTAGTAGATGGAACCCCTTCACTAATAGATGGAACCCTTTCACTAGAAGATGGAACCCCTCCACTAGGAGATGGAACCCCTTCACTAGTAGATGGAACCCCTTCACTAGGAGATGTAACCCCTTCACTACTAGATGGAACCCCTTCACTAGGAGATGGAACCCCTTCACCAGGAGATGGAACCCCTTCACTAGGATATGGAACCTCTTCACTAGGAGATGTAACCCCTTCACTACTAGATGGAACCCCTTCACTAGGAGATGGAACCCCTTCACTAGAAGATAGAACCCCTTCACCAGTAGATGGAACCCTTTCACTAGAAGATGTAACCCCTATACTAGTAGTGGGAACCCCTTCACTAGTAGGGGGAACCCCTTCACTAGTAGATGGAACCCCTTCATTAGTAGGTGGAACCCCTTCACTAGTAGATGTAACCCCTTCACTAGAAGATGGAACCCCTTCATAGTAGATGGAACCCCTTCATTAGTAGGTGGAACCCCTTAACTAGTAGATGTAACCCCTTCACAAGAAGATGGAACCCCTTCATAGTAGATATAACCCCTTCACAAGAAGATGGAACCCCTTCATAGTAGATGTAACCCCTTCACTAGAAGATGGAACCCCTTCATAGTAGATGGAACCCCTTCACTAGTAGATGGAACCCCTTCACAAGAAGATGGAACCCCTTCACTAGTAGGTGGAACCCAGAGGCGGACTGACAACTCATGGGACCCCCGGGCAATAGGGGATCATGGGGCCCCTGTGTCCTTGCCCAAACTCAAAAAAGCCTATGAAAAAGGTACCAGGGGCATCTCATGGGGCCCCCTACTGACCCTGGGCCCTCGGGCAGTGCCCGAGTTTCCAAATGGTCAGTCCGCCCCTGGTTGGACCCCTTCACTAGAAGATGTAACCCCTTCACTAGTAGATGGAACCCCTTCACTAGTAGGTGGAACCCCTTAACTAGAAGATGGAACCCCTTCATAGTAGATGAAACCCCTTCACTAGTAGGTGGAACCCCTTCACTAGAAGATGGAACCCCTTAACTAGAAGATGGAACCCCTTCACTAGTAGATGGAACCCCTTCACTAGTAGGTGGAACCCCTTAACTAGAAGATGGAACCCCTTCATAGTAGATGAAACCCCTTCACAAGTAGGTGGAACCCCTTCACTAGTAGATGGAACCCCTTCACTACTAGGTGGAACCCCTTCACTATTAGTTGGAACCCCTTTACTAGTAGATGGAACCCCTTCACTAGTAGTTGGAACCCCTTCACTAGTAGTTGGAACCCCTTCACTAGTAGACAAAACCCCTTCACTAGTAGATGGAACCCCTTCACTAATAGATGGAAGCCCATCACTAGTAGATGGAACCCCTTCACTAGTAGATGGAACCACTTCTCTTGTAGATGGAACCCCTTCACTAGTAGATGGAACCCCTTCACTAATAGATGGAAGCCCATCACTAGTAGATGGAACCCCTTCACTAATAGATGGAAGCCCATCACTAGTAGATGGAACCCCTTCACTAGTAGATGGAACCCCTTCTCTTGTAGATGGAACCCCTTCACTAGTAGATGGAACCCCTTCACTAGAAGCTTGTATCATTTCAAAAGACATTTTCAATCATTTTAAATCTGCATCTTCAATGCAATAATACCTGGTGATCCTGCCATAAGGTTTCTTGTTCAGGCACTTCCTGTTTCGGGGTGACAACTGTCTTCCAACTGTGCCACATGTGCTCCTGATTGGGACCAGAACCAGCCATGACAACACACACCATGGTCCGCTGTTGTCACCAGCAGAAAGCCAGTGCAGAGCAATGATGTGCAACCAACCCTGGAAAGAGCGCATGAACACAGGAAGTGGCTGAAAGCGGCTGCAGAAGATCAGCAGAGGTTGCAAAGAAAACTAAAGATCCTCCAGATGGTGTCTACATCTACATTCATGGGTCTATTGATAAAACCGCGAAGGTGACCTTCACCAAGCATTCTCCGGTGTAGAATCAAACCGTTGTCATTGGAAACACATGAACCTGGAAGATTCACCCACAGAGAATGTTTGCTGAATGTCAGATTCACTGCTTTATAAAGACGTTTCTAATATTCTGAGTCGTTCAAAGTATCCAAGAATCCAAAACATGCCCAAGTTTCCCACCTGTATTAAATATATCCAAAAACATTGAAAATGGAAGGCGGCATGGCGGGTTTGGTGGGTATGGGTTTGAAGACCACATGTCTGTAGATTCTCTGTCCGGAATCTTTACACAAGTGCTGGATCTCCACTGTGGGGGCGGTTGTGCTTTTACTCCACAAGGCTAGGGCTGCGAAGGGGTCAGGGGGAAGGGTCCCGTGACTGTGGTGGTACAGCATCTGTTGTCCATGGTACTGAAGAGGGCAGCAGCTACAAACATTGACCCGTCCAGCCAGGGGTGTCACTGAAGGCACTTTGCCAGCCTCCTTCTCGAAGCAGGAAGCACTGGAGGTCTCCTGGATCACTATGTTTTTTAATTTTTTGTTTTCAAAACTGGAAAGCGATGTCCCGGTGACAGACGTTCTGTCTTTGTATATAAGATCCAGTTTGGAAGGGCAAGACATCTCCAGAAGGCTGGTGGAAGGTCTGGGTTCTTCCCAAAAGGAAGGAGGCAGCTGTCTCTTTCTCATCGGCACTTGGTCCGGTCTCCCACCCTCCGCACCGTTTTCCCGCGAGCAGGCATTCCCGACGGCATTTTCGTCCAGCGTGGCCATGACTTTTTCGCTTAGTCCTTTACTGTGGGTGGCCAAATTGATCCTCTCCACCAATCCTTTCCTCAGATCGACGTTCTTACCGGATTGGCATCGAGGCAGCCTGGAGTATTTCTGAGAAAAACGTTTCAGCTGCTTCTGCAGATACTTTCTGTGGTCCACCGACCTCCGGCAAGGCGCCGACTTGTCCAAAGCGGCCTTGATGTCGCAGGAAGCCAAGTTGACGAAATTCAACAAAGTCTTGACTTCGTTATCAGACGCCATGGCTTGTCCCAGACCAGATTTCCATGAACGTCGGAAGGAAGAAGTTCTTCGATATAATGAGACCTAAAGGATCAAACAAAAACATTTTCAAAAGTTCAGCTCGCGATGAAATATAAAACGAATACGTTGGTTCAGGGGCGGACTGAAAACTCATGGGGCCCCCGGGCAATAGGGGATCATGGGGCCCCTGTGTCCTTGTCCAAACTCAAAAAATCCTATGAAAAAGGTACCAGAGGCATCTCATGGGGCCCCCTACAGCGCCCGAGTTTCCAAATGGTCAGTCCGCCCCTGGGTTGGTTAGACATCGATGTGCAATGCTGGATCTTCTAATCACAAGGTGACATCTAACCAGGGGTGGACTGACAACTCATGGGGCCCCTGGCCAATAGGGGATCATGGGGCCCCTGTGTCCTCACCCACACCCAAAAAAGCCTATGAAAAAGCCAATGAAAGGTAACAGGGGCATCTCATGGGGCCCCCTACTGAGCCCGGGCCCTCGGGAAGCGCCCGAGTGCTTGAATGGTCAGTCCGCCCCTGCATCTAACCCAGTGGTGTATTTAGGTTTTGTGCTGCCCTAGGCAACACAGAAATCGGACACCCACCCTCCCAAGCGGAGAGAGCCTGACACTGACCAACACCAGACCCCCCCCCCCCATGGAAAGAGCCTGACACTGACCAACACCAGACCCCCCCATGGAAAGAGCCTGACACTGACCAACACCAGACCCCCCCCCCCCATGGAAAGAGCCTGACAATGACCAACACCAGACCCCCCCCCATGGAAAGAGCCTGACACCGACCAACACCAGACCCCCCCCTCCCCCCATGGAAAGAGCCTGACACTGACCAACACCAGACCCCCCCCCCCCCATGGAAAGAGCCTGACACCGACCAACACCAGACCCCCCTCGCCCCCCATGGAAAGAGCCTGACACTGACTAACACCAGACCCCCCCAAGAAGCCTGACAGTGATCATCAACACCCCTACCCCATCCCTACCCCCACTTGAGAGAGCCCTGGGAATGACAGTTGGGCTCTGCATACACCATCAAGCTGCCCCTCTCGGATCCCACCTGGTCCCCATGCCGCATATATTCCTTCTTCTGGGGGGCAGTGCTGCTCCCCTAAAAAATGCCACCTTAGGCAAATGCCTTGTGGTAAATACGCCCCTGATCTAACCCACATTAAGGGGCGCAAATTGAGTTTTTTTTTTCTCCAAAGAGCACGCTCCGACACAACTCACGACTTACTTTAGACCCGTCCCGAATGTCTCCGCTGTTTGCCGTAGAGTAGTACAAGGGCTAATCTTGTTACGCTCACAACCTGTACAAGTGCAGGGATGCTTCTAGGGATGAGGAATAAAGTGAATGAACGCTCGTAGTTAGGGGGGATTGTTGGCCAATCAAATTCCGCTGTGCAAATACAAAGAATTGCAATCAGGCCTTAGCCAGTCCCGTTCCCACATTCTTGTCCATTTCAAATGGTCTCTATGGCGACAGCCACGAATGGCCACCAAAGGGAAAAAAAAAAAAATACCATCGATTCTCTTTTTTTTTTTTTGTCATGTCCCCTCTTCATCCCGCTCACAATACAACATGATACGCCGATGGTTAGTAAAAGAGGATAGGTGAACGGCCCTCCTTCCTTCTCTTCACAAGAGAATGTGTCTGGAAGGCTGAAGGAGACCATGCCTCACTGACACCGGACAATGCCGGCATTAAACGAGGGCCTGGCTTATTTTTTAACTGACCAGGGATCTGTTGTCTTGCCCCCTTTCACTTCTTTTTTTTTTTTTTTGGGGATGCGGGGGTGATGTCAGCAAGGTAAGAATGAAAACAAAATCCTTCAAGAGATGAACGCATAGCCATGGAAAGTAGGTTGGAGAGCTGTGGAATCTGTTTGCCCCCTCAATTGAGAGACACAAAAGGCGTATTACCCATTCAAACCCAGCGGACAAAAGGGGACCGAGCTGGGTAGCAACTCTCACATTTGTAGTCAAACAGTTAGAGACTTAAATCGAGTCGTCATGATGGAGAAAGACTTAGACAAAAGCCATAGAATTGCCATCACAAGACATTTCCCTGTGTCATTTTACCGTGTCTCCATAGCACCCCAAAGGCCCGGGGGACAATAGCACGAGTTTGCACACTCGACTACTGTCACCCTGCCAACGATGGCATTGACTGAAGGCAGGACAATCTGTTTAACCCTGAAAATGCCACCCCCCCCCCCCCCCACCGTACACCCCCCACACTCCTCATCACAGCTACATTAGACACGTCGAGAGTTTATTGGACG